>NC_040022.1:18429226-18624702 GCF_000972845.2 Larimichthys crocea
TTTTTAAAAAGGAGTAATTTTCAGTGTGATTATCACACTTACAACAAAAAATTTGTTCCACAAGTCCAGGAACTTGAATCTTCCAGCCAGAACTAAATTCCAATATGCAATTGCCATTTCTAAATCTGTAAGAAAGACAGAAAAAGGTCAATATACATTCGACAAACAAACAGTTAACATGATGAGCATTAAAAATATTCTTACCCAAGCCTTTCTGGCCAGGATTCTTTGCAAAATTAAATGTAAACTGGTAAAAGTCCTTAAATTTCCCGTGGTCCTTTAACTCTTGCTCCATCTTTGGCAGCTGAGCTTTTAGCTTCTCTATGCTGTCACACCTGAGGAAACAGAAACGTTCAGGGTTCCCACTCTTTTTAAGAGTTAAGACTTTTTCTTGACAATACAGGACAGAGCTCGCTCACAGACATATAAAAAGGCCTAGTATTGACACAATAACCTGAGTTTTATCCCTCCTTTTTTAAAATGATGTTGATGTCACTGTTAACTTGTTCAATACAGTCATCTGGCCTCGTCTTTTTGTTAGATGTGGTCAGCACTGGCATGTAATATTTTTCTTTGCTATGAACTACGACTTAAGCAGAAATCTAGCCATTGGTAGCTCCAGATTGAACTATTTGAAATGAACATTCACTGTCAAACAGCTAAATGTCCAGTACATTTAAAACCCATTTAGTCTCAAATAAAGAAATCATGAACTCCAGGGTGCACTGTGCCCAATGTCAGCTGGGATGCGACGGTTACAGTAAATGGATGGATGGATGGATGGATGGATAAAGAAATCATTTAAAATTAGCGAGTGGTCCGCATTTATGTGACACTGCATTCCGCTGTGGGCTCCGGCAAACTGACTACAGTTTCCATTGGATGTAACATTAATTTAACCACAGTCCATAAGTAACAGTTGAGAAAATTCATCATCCAGTATTAGCCTATCAAAAGAAGATGCAGTTAATGAAAGCCATTGGTACACATACAATTAACATCGCTGTGCATGTTGTGTACTTTGAACTAATCCGCTTATGTCTGACCATGACTTAGCTTTTTGATACCTGAACATTAACGCAGAAAAGTTCTCTCTTTATCAAGCTGCTAATCAGAGTGCAGGGGAAGTCTTGGCCCAGATATCCGTTTGTGGATATCTGCTGGCTACATTATTGTCCACTGCCCACGGACGATAGCAGAGGAGTTTCGGGATAGTTTCCATCTGAAAATAAACTCTCACCCCTGCTCTGCCATGCCATCCATGAACTCCTGCTTTGAGAACTCGCACTGTGTTGCTGCCCTGAATTTCCAGGCTATGAGGAGAACACTTATGCTGGCTGGGTCCAGAGTCAGGTCGTCACAGAACTGCTGGATGCCATCGATGCCGATCTTGTTGTCATCGTGAGGATCTAAGTGGAAGAGTGAGAGGACGTGATGCTTTTAGTGATTTAATCCAACATACGCAACAAGCTGAAAACTGTATTTCGTGTCATAGTGGAGTTTTCCCATACCTCTGTATCTGTTGTACAGCTGCTCGAGCTTCTTCTTGTCTAAGACCCCCTTTAGATTTGGAACATACAGCTCTGGATTTTGGAAAAACTTGTCGGTGGCAACGTCTAGTTTCCAGTCATTCTGTGACAGACAGGTCAGTGCGGTCTTCTCGTTGGATTGTGTGAAAATCATGAACTGACGAACTTTATCCTTCTGTGAGGACTTCAGCTTGTTCTGCACAAAAGACACAGGAAAACATTCAGACTGAACTCAAACACATTGTTTATGTAATGCAACGACTACAGTGTATTTATCACTCTCATTTAACAATCTGCGCATCATATCAACACAGAATCCCACATTACACTCATACCCGTGAAGGACTGGCTCGTTGTGAGCTACATAAACATTAAACCAGGTTAAACAACAGCTATGAAAGAACTAGCAACGACATGCTAACCTGACAGCAGTGCAATGTGTGGACTGTCAGCTCGAACATTAACGCGTATAAAGACACCAAACAATCAATGTAATCACCAAATCCCGCCGACAACAGTGAACACCTCACACTGCCGCAGTGTGTGTGACTAAATGTTGTTTGTCAGATGGATTTAGGGCCAGCAAGTTCATGCCAGCTAACCAGGCGAGCTGGCTAGTCTCACCGTGAGCTAGTTAGCTCATGCTAACGTCGAGAGCTACGTCTGTGTTCGTGATATAAAGAGGATATGAAGTCTTTCGCGCAGCTTCCCAACTAAATTAACCACCCAGGTGTTACAGTTGACGTGTGAGACCACTGTTTGTGTTTCCATCACGGCGCCAGGAGGATAAAAAGAGTCGTTTCTTACCATGTTTGTCTCTGCCCGGCTGCCTTTCCTCCCATCCAGCTGGCTAATGCGTGTCAAGTTTTTACAAGTCACGTAAAAACTGTTTCCGGTTGAAGAGCCGCTGTTAAAAATAAAAGCACAATGCCAGCTTATACCATATCCTAAAGTGTTGTATTATTCAATCTTTTATTCATTACATAACACGTTCGGTTCGTGTATTGTAAAGCGAACAAACGCTTTGTCGAGGTTGGGAGTTTTGATAGGAATTTGGAAACGTGCGGTGTTTTATTTTGAAATAACGTATCGGAAATGACCCGACCAGCCGAGAAAACAAGCCAGTTCCTCCATGTCGGACCTATCAGATGTCTCTCTGGATGTTTAGGACTGTTGTAAAACGATTTCAGAACAAATGGAGGTCGTACAGACACAGGTTCGTGCCTTGGGTTGTACTGAACCTGTCTAAAAATGAGAAAACTCTGCGACACGTGACGGAGCCCTCCAAAGACAAACTAGTCCCAGATGAGGAAGTTTCACGGAGGCTGCTGAAGCTCTTCAGAGTCCTGCTCGGGAGTCATCATGGGGAGATCCGAGCAGCTCACACTCACTTTCTCACACAGGGAACAAGTGGAGAAGACACGTGTGGAGGAGATCCAGCGTGTGGACTTGATGCCATGTTACAGTCTCTGGGGTTCTGCATTGACCGGAAGCCGAGCACTTTGCCCTTTGCAGGCACTGGAGTGTTTGTCACCAAAGGATTGGTGCCCAAAGGAGCCACAGTTGCCATGTACCCTGGCACGGTGTACCAAGCCTATGAGCCAATTCTCCTCCAGTCCATCAGAAACCCTTTTGTATTCAGGTGTATTGATGGTGTCCTGATTGATGGCAATGACAAGGGCATCTCCAAAATGGTGTTCAGGTCATGCAGTGGCAGAGACAGAATGGGCCCTTTCATGATGAGTGACACCAGCTGGCTCACAGAAAGTCCACAAAACCCACTTGCTGTCGGTCAGTACGTGAACAACTGTTCCAACAACAGGCCTGCTAATGTGTGCTACCAGGAGTATGACGTGCCGGACAAATTTCCCATCGAGCTCCGCCAGTATCTGCCCAATGTCAACTACAGCCTGGACACACAGAGGCCTCTGCGCTGTGTTGTCCTTGTAGCACTCAGAGACATCAGAGCAGGAGAGGAACTCTTCTCCAACTACTACACCATCGTGCATTAGAGTCAGAGTACACTCCACTCTTCTGCTTTGGTGTCAGAGCAGAAGAAAATGTACATTTCTGTCCTCCAAAGATAAAAAAAAATCTCTTTGTGCACTCAGCATTGCACTGGAATAAAGACAAAACACATCCTGTATGGTTATTGTAATATGAAAGATATGAAGCTGCACTTATCTGCCAGTGTTGAATTGTATTGTAGGAATATACAGAAAGAGTCAAGATTCATTAATTTGTTGCAAGTAAAACAGGGCACAGACGAGGTACTCAGGTCCTTTACTGAAGTAAAAGTAGTGGTGCAATTGACCCAATTACAAGTAGTACAAGATTCTGCATAAGTACTCAAGTATCCAAAATGAAAAAAACATGCACTGGCATGTTATGTATTAAATGCAATTAAATGTTATTTGTATTGTATATGTATTAAATACATATTATTAGATTGTTAGTGTTTTATTAATCTGTAAGATGCATGCTCTGACGAAGGTGAAGTTAACACTGCTGGGTATAATTCATGTGGTACTCATATGGAACTAATAACCCAAAACTACCCAAACAGTGTATGTGTAGTGTAATCCACTTTGTGGACACTGCCAATGTGTCATTGAGCAAGGTGCCAAAACCCTTAATGCTCAGGGCGCCCTATTATTCTGACATCAGTGAATGCACGTGTATAAGTCCTGTGTGTGTGTGTGTGTGTGTGTGTGTGTGTGTGTGTGTGTGAATAGCAAAGGTGTAGGCCTTTCATGAGTAAGTCAGAAGTGAGATCTTGCAATTAAATTACTAAATGATGCAAACAGACACACACAACTTGGAGAACACAGGACAAAACAGATTAATAGAATATAATTGGACGCAGTGTGCTAAATTGAGCATTTTATCTCAGACAGATCTAAAACAGGTCGAAAGAAAACTGGTGAGAACACCTTTTTCAAACGTTTTCTCCCAGTTTGTCTTCGTCCCTCTTACTGTGTGTCATTAATTGTCGCTTAATCAGCCTCACACGGAACCTCTCCCTAAAAATGCCGCACAACCTTGTCTGAAGAGTTTTGGCCTGTTGGGGACACCGTGGTAGCCCAAGCACTACTTGTTACTGCAATATCCTTCCGCTGATAAGTATAGTCTGAAACAAATTTCACATTTTATCCCTATTTCAAATGTATTTTTTTGCATGTGGAAGATAGTAAATAAAACGAAGTGTGAGTTAAAAAAATCAAGCCAGCCAGCTGAGAGAATATTATCAACCAAACTAAATATTAAGTTCACTAGTGAAAGTAGTCCGGCTGCATAAAGGCACTTGGCATCGCCATCAGCGATCTTTCCAGTCGCATGCTGAAGTTGGACACGGATCATGTCTAGCGATTCTGCTGATTACAACAGGTAAACTCGCACATTTGGTGACATTTTTCAATCAATACTTCCATATTTAGTCGTACTTAAACATGTCACGCTGTTGTGTACTCTGTATGATGGAGAATTTGTGGTTATTTAAGCCAAGCCAGGCCCCAACCGCTGTGAGGGCGATGTGGTTGCTAACAGTTAGCTCCGTAGCACCGCAGTTCCAATCTGCCGTTAGAAACAATTTTTATTAAACGTGTTGTGGAGCTCTAAAGTGTCAAACAAAACACCGACACCAGGTTGTTTGAGCAACTTTTAGCTGTCGTCGCCTGTAGTTGTTTAAATGGAGAGGAACCGTCCGGACCTGGATCCACCTCGGCCTGCTCCTCGGGCAGCGGATGCCCCAGTTGGTAGCACAGGCCCAACTGTCGGACATATTGGCTAACCGTGAGGGGAGCGGAGCTCCATGTTGAGGTGAAGCTACATCTCTGCCGCGTTTCATGCTGCAGTGGAGCACAATAGCCGGTGTGTGACAGTTTGAGGTTACATAAACGGGATTTTTATTTTTTTATTTTTTCTCCCGTGTCGGAGGCGGCAGGTAGTTTGAGCTGTGCTCGTGGAATTTGACACGTGCGCTCGGCGCAGGCTCGGACTCTGTAACGGGACACTCTGGGCGTAACCCCGGACCACCAAAGACCTGCTCACTACACATCTGACGGAACTTTTCACGTTTTTAAAAGCTGGAAGTTAACGTGAAAAGGGCGGGATTTTTTTTTTTCTCCCCCATTTAGAGGGGGGCGGGGGCTCGTGACCTGACACGTGGTATGGGCGCTTGGTTGTAGCTGCATACATGTAGTCAGGCATCTGCCTATTTTTTTGTGTGCTGGTAAAATGTCAAAGTTGACTTGAAGTGAAATTTGACCATGTCTCTTTTTCTTACACAGCTCAAAAGATAGAGACCATGGGGGGCCAGATGGGATGGAGCCTGATGGTGTCATCGAGGTACGTGCATGACATTATTACACTTGTCTGCTCTTCACGGCTGAAAAGTAGTGTGTGCTAGTCACTAACAAACCACTGTCTTTTAACGCAGAGCAACTGGAGCGAGATTACGGATAACTTCGATGATATGAACCTGAAGGAGACCCTTCTCAGGGGAATATACGCATATGGTTTTGAAAAGCCATCAGCCATTCAACAAAGGGCGATCATTCCTTGCATCAAAGGTACATAAGCTGTATTTTTAATAAGTGATGTTGATAAGTGGATTGTTGAGTGAAGTGATGCTTTACCATCTTTCGGGACTTACCCAACAATGGGGATAACTTTTGTTTCCACTGATCACTCGATATTGTACAACTCTTAAATCTGAACTAGCAAATTAATGTGACATGATCTTAAATCCACGTTTCTCATTCTCTGATGTTTGTCCTCTTGCCACTAGGCTATGATGTCATTGCCCAGGCCCAGTCAGGCACTGGCAAGACGGCCACGTTTGCCATTTCTATCTTGCAGCAGCTGGATATTGAACAGAAGGAGACTCAGGCTCTGGTGTTGGCTCCCACCAGAGAGCTGGCTCAGCAGGTATGCTGTTCCTGAGGTCATGATAACCTCAGTGTCTCAGACCTAAACAGCACACTGGACACTGATTCAAGTACGAAGGTACCATTTTTCTTTTTCTTTTTTAAATCCACCAAAATTCTAAAGTTGTGAAACACAAAGTACCCTCTTAGGATTGGTGTAGTCTCTGTCCATGGCTGCATTGGTCTAAAAGGTGATCTGGCTTCATTGATTTGTGCTTTAAATGTGGATAACTGAGTGATATGATGGCATACCATCTTTCGGGACTGACTCTTGAAATGGAGATATCCTTTTATTTCACTGATCACTCTGAACAGTTATTCTACACTCCTTGTGTTGAAATGTAATTTCCACCACATTGTCCTAAACCAGTGTTGTGTTTTTTTGCCTGCCTCCTCACTAGATCCAGAAGGTCATTCTGGCTCTGGGTGACTACATGGGGGCAGCTTGCCATGCCTGCATCGGAGGGACCAATCTCCGTAGCGAAATACAGAAGCTCCAGGCTGAGGCCCCTCACATAGTGGTTGGCACACCAGGACGTGTGTTCGACATGCTTACCAGGGGACACTTGTGTAAGTAGCACATAGCCTGTTGATGTGCTCAGCAGTAATTTTCACACATGCTTGATTTCTAACACTGCATTTCTGCACAGCCCCAAGATGGATCAAGATGTTTGTCTTGGATGAAGCTGATGAGATGTTGAGTCGAGGCTTCAAAGATCAGATCTATGAGATCTTCCAGAAACTGAGCACAAACATTCAAGTAAGCTAACTTTTGGATGCAGGTTTGCAGATGAACTATGCTGCCCTTCCGCATTAACAGAAGTCTGCTATAATTGTGTGATCCAGATTTGATCTGTTTATACAATAATGCTAGCAGAGTATTGCGTGGAAGGAGATTATTGCTCACTGTGCTGAAAATGAGATGTTGTCGAACCTCTTTCTTAATGTTCATTGGCCTCTGTCTCAAGGTGCAGTGCAACACTTGTGCAGTTTCATGTTTTGTTGCCGTTTTAGTCTTTTGGATCTTCGTTTTAATGTTCTAAATCTTCTCCAGGTGGTTCTGCTCTCTGCCACCATGCCAGCGGAGGTGTTGGAGGTGACCAAGAAGTTCATGAGAGATCCCATTCGCATCTTGGTGAAGAAAGAAGAGCTTACCCTCGAGGGTATCAAGCAATTCTACATAAATGTGGAGCGAGAGGTGGGTTTACTCAACTTTAACACGACCAGTACTCCAGTCAGTAACATCGCATAGCAAATCGCATAGCAAATGGTTTCTCTTGTGAAATGTCCCTTCTCTTTAAAGCACCCTGCTAAAACTGCAGGAGCCAGACCTCACAGGTTTAGCTCATGTGGCCGTGTAAGCATGGGTACACCAGGGAAGGAGAATAAAGGCACAGTATCGGAAATGAGGCTCAGGGGGGACCTCTTTCTTAATGTCCAGTGTCCTTTGTCTCAAGATCCTGTGTTACACATTAGCTGTTTTATGGAGTTCAATAGATGTTTGATAAGTGGCCTAGTTAAAGACATGGAGTATGATGTCAGGTACACTTTGTTCAGTTCACAATGCATAACTTGTTTTTCACGTTTTTCAGGAGTGGAAGCTGGACACCCTGTGTGATCTGTACGAAACACTGACAATCACCCAGGCTGTCATCTTCCTCAACACCAGGAGAAAAGTCGACTGGTTGACTGAGAAGATGCATGCTAGAGACTTCACAGTCTCTGCTCTGGTAAGATCCGTTCTCTGCCTGCTGTTCTACAGCTGTCTACTCAGTCCACTCCTTTTGCTTGTAAACGTTTATCTGCAGTAATGCTGCACAGTCTAACCAGTGTGATTCTCTGTTCACAGCATGGTGATATGGACCAGAAGGAGCGTGATGTGATCATGAGGGAGTTTAGGTCTGGCTCAAGCCGAGTGTTGATCACTACTGATCTTCTGGTTAGTATGAGTTGGGAGTGTTGATATATTAGAAATGTATGTAAAGTTGGAACCCCAAATGTTTTTAATCCTGCAACAGTCCAAAAATGGCCAAGCAGTCCAAACTTTTGGGAGATCAGGGCTCGTTCTCCACAATGGGTTCTTCTAATGTAGGAATCTGTTACTTAATAATGGGCGACATTAACATGTAAACAATGATTTTTAAACAGACTGTCTCCAATGTTAAAATTTCTAATTTTAAATGCCTTTTTCTTGTCAGGCTCGTGGGATTGACGTCCAGCAGGTTTCCCTGGTCATTAACTATGACCTTCCCACAAACCGAGAGAACTACATTCATAGGTAAGTGATGTCACGTACTGTACTAATATGTGCATCTCCGTCTCTGTGCGAGTCTAACATGGCTCGTCGCTCTTCCTCCAGAATTGGTCGTGGTGGCCGTTTTGGCAGAAAAGGAGTTGCTATCAACTTTGTCACTGAGGAGGACAAGAGGATTCTTCGGGACATTGAGACGTTTTACAATACAACTGTGGAGGAGATGCCTATGAATGTGGCTGACCTGATTTGAGCCCTGAGATTTTTCTTTCTTTTCAAAAAAAAACGCAGTGATAGCGATCGTCCACTTGCATTGTGCTTATATTATTCGAGGGGGAAAAACTTCTCAATGCTAAACCTTGGATCAGAATTTTGGTATGTGTTAAAGTGAGGTGACTTCTACGGTGGTCCCTCTCGGACAGTTGTAGATTCTAACCTCGACAGTTGGCTGGTTGGAGCTACAAAGCCATGGGGTCTGTAAACATAAAGGTCCTTATCAGGTATTTCTTTCCATGTTCAATTAAGATGTGTGTATTCGATGTTCTCCACCATTTGGTAACTTACTTGTGGACTAAAAGGTATAAGTGCTGTATAAAGTCTGCAAATTATGTTATGCTAACATATGTACGATGTATTGTGGGCCTGCTTAATAGAGGCACTTGTCATGTTATACTGTAGATTTACTTGCTTTTGTTATCTTTTGTGAATGTTTTAATTTAATTGTATCTTTTTTTTTTTTTCTTGCTCTCAGAATTCCTCACTGGTTGGCTATATTTTGCTGACATGTTTTACCCTCACCAGAGTATATTGCTATTTTACCCCCTTGACTACTTTTCAGATTTCCTCCTGCCCAGAATTGTATGAATGTCTTAATAATAAACAAATTGCTGTAAGTAAACTCGCTTTATTGTCTCATGGAGTACTAGTATTTAAATAAGTAGAGTTAGCAGTGGTTTGTATTTAAATATGGATGATGCTTATAAGGTGTCTACAGAAGCGCTTGTAGCAGCAGGATCAGTGAGCACAGCTGAAGGTTTGTTCAATGGCACCATCTAGTGGTAAATAAGCAGATCTATAAGGGGGAAATATTGTGACCCTCAGAGTCAGTGAAGAGGGGACATTACATAAAGGCCTTGATCCACTCTGTTCAGGTGTCAACATGTAAAATCGACTATGTGCTTCAGTTTCCACAGTTGGATATTTGGTTTTTAAAAGACCTGCACTTTATGAAGCCATATGTAAATCTTCAACAATATATTTCTAATTTCTTTGACAGTGGGTAGCAAACATTTTTTTTTTTCAAGATGTCTGAATAGGCTAAGAGTGTTGTCATTTTTAGGTATTACTTTAGTCAAATTACACATTTTATCCATCAGTGTGTCTGTCTTGTGATGGATGCAAAATCCAAAATGATAAACTTATGATCAATTTTATTTGAATTTTGAACATTTTGATATGTTTCTATACAAACAACACTGATAGAGTATTGGCAGAAAACCCATTGCCCTCTCATACAGTGTCATTTGCATTCAGAGCAAATAAAAAATAAAAACTGTATAAATATCTCTCCTAACACTGTTGTGATATGACATGATATTTATAGGACACATGAAATTGGGATGTCTTGACTAACGTTTCAAAGAACATGTGTTAAGATGCCTGCAAATTGTACAACCAGTAAGTGTCTGTTGAAGATGAACACATACAAGCAGTATATTTGTAATGCTCACTTCCTGAGTACATTGGGTGGTGGTTACCTAGAAATGTATAATGTGGTGAAATGAAAAGGTTTTAATGCTAATTTTTAGTGCATAATTACTAATCAAAAGCAAACACTGTCATTAAATCTTACGCACTAGATGTGAAAATATAACTAATATAACCTATAATTTAAAGATTTACAGTTTACAAATGTTTTTTTGTTTTTTTTTTCATAAAGGAACTAATCTCCAAACAATGAATAAAAGTGTTTGTGGAAACTATTCAGTAGAGCATTTGCAAATTCAGACCTATACAAATACTCAGTGTCACTGTCTTGTCCCAGTTATAGGTTAAAATTTCCATCTGTGTTTGAATAATCACTAACTGCCAGAACAGAATTATTGTCTAGTGCCTATTGTGTTTTATTTCCGTGGTCTTTTAGTCGTATATACCTTTGTTACTCTCTGGATTTATTGGTGTCGCTGTGCTGTTCCAACAATTGAATTTAAAGGTTTTTATAATTTGTGAAATTTATAATTCAGTCACAAATATATATATATATATTCCAGTAAGCCCTTGTGTTTTTTTTAAACACTTCCTTTTTTGTCACTTCTCAAAAGTATTTATATTCTTGGTCATTTCTGGTACTAATTTCTTTAAATTTTTTATATATTCTTTTCATTTAATACACCAAGAAGTGGTGAAACCCATATTACCTCTCAATAATTCATTCTGCTTAGTATTCTGTTTATTACATATAAGAATAGTTAGTAAACATGTGTTCCCGAGTTATCTTATCCTCATTATGATGTCCTAGACATTGGCTTCTAATGTAATGAATAAAATGATTAATATCCATACAAAATGTGTCATAAACAAAAGAAGTAAGTCTATTTGGTGTGGAAAATTTTAAAGATCTGCTTCTTCAATTAATTGTTCAGTATTTTGGGAAATATATTCACTTTCTCTGTCGATACCACTCTCATATCTGTATGCAAGAGCCAGCAAGTAGTGAGCTTAGCTTAGCATAAAGACCAGATGCAAAGAAACGCCTAGCCTGGTTTTGTCTGCACGTTAAAAGAAAGTGCTCACCAGCCTGACACTGGGGTTAAAAATGTTTTGCTGCTGTCGGACAGAACCACGCTAACTTTTTCCAGTCTTCATGCTAAGCCGAGTTAACCAGCTGCTGGTTGTGGGTTCATACACTGCTCAAAAAAATTAAAGGAACACTTTGAAATAACATCAGATCTCAACGGGAAAAGAAATCATTCTGGATATCTTTCCTGATATGGACTGGGTAATGGAAATGAAAATTATCAGCCTTCCTGGATTTAGGTCAGTCGAGCATAGGGGCCAGGCAATGCTATCAATTCCTTCATCCTCCAGGCACTGCCTGCATACTCTCGCCACATGAGGCCGGGCATTGTCGTGCACCAAGAGGAATCCAGGACCCACTGCACCAGCGTAGGGTCTGACAATGAGTCCAATGATTTCATTGTGATACCTAATAGCAGCCGTTGCGTCTGCAGAGGTCTGTGCGGCCTTCCACGGATATGCCTCCCCAGACCATCACTGACCCACCAACAAACTGGTCATGCTGAATGCTGAATGTTGCAGACAGCGTAACGTTCTCCACGGCATCTCCAGACTCGTTCACTATCTATCACATGTGCTCAGGTTGAACCTGCTCTCATCTGTGAAATCACAGGGCGCCAGTGGCAGACCAGCCAGAGAGACAGAGACACAGCAAACCTTCTGGCAGTGGCCCATATTGATGTCCCACCCTGGTGGAGTTGGACTACCTGTGCAACCTCTGTAGGGTCCAGGTACTGCACCATGCTACCAGTAGTGACACTGACCCTAGCCAAATGCAAAACTAATGAGAAATTGGTCAGAACAGATGAGGAGGGAAAAAATGTCAGTGGCCTCCACCTGTAAAACCATTCCTGTTTTGGTGGCCGCTTCATTGTTGTCCATCTAGTGTACCTGTTGAAAATGATTAATGGCCCCAGAAGTTAAACTGACTTGATGCTATACTGATGCTATAATTTCTTTTCATTTAACTGTTGGCAAAAAAAAGCAAATAACCTGCTTTTCATTTGAACTTTTGTGTCTCCCCAGATAACTTGCGTAAACATCTTGCTGTAGCTTCATGTGTAGTGTTAAACCAGGACAGTGACCTAAACTTTTCATTTGAACCTTTGTGTCGTAGAACATGAATTGTGTAAACATCCGATTGGCAAAGAGACACTTCTCTGATGCAGTTTAGGAAGTTTGTTCATCTTGAGAAAAGCTACAAAACCGATTTCCCCACATTCATAATTCCTCTTTGACGCTTGTAATAATCTGCCTAAGGTTACATTTTTTAAGTAACTATGTCGTTTTTAATAAGCTATAGTAATAGCTTGCCCATGGGGCTCCGCTGGCGCTCTGACCAGCACGTCAACTTTGTCAACACAATTATTTTTCAAAGTCACCTCTTGGGAAGAGACTAAAGATGAGCTTCATTGTTCTGATGACTAAAGTCAGCGGCTGACTCCTCATGGGCCACTTCTCGCTTGAGTGAATCTAAAAATAACAAACCAATATCTATCTCCATGGGAAATTAAACGAAACAGCTCAGATACTGTACAAGGCGGCATCGTATTCATCTCATCTAAGTGAACATAGTTGCATATGTACAGTTACAGTAGTTTAGTTAGCAGATGGTTGATAGGCCAAACTGCTAAAGTCATGCTGTTGCTGCTGGTTGTGTTTTTAGGCTCCTCTAAATCCTTTGTGTGAACTATTCTTCTTTATGCGTTGCCTTGGAAACAGAGCAGCTGTTTGGATAACAGCTAATCCAGGCAATATCACTTTTCAGGATCGAGGTGCCATAAATAAACATATAGACAATTCACAGCGAGCGGAGGTGAAGTGGGGAGAGGGCGACATTTTCATGACCTTACACTCGCAGATACTGATACATTTACTGATATATGATTCAAAGAAAATATGGCTATTAACTGAGATCTGGGGAAAGTTCAATAATCTCAGAGAGGAAAGGATATATAATGCTGCAGGGAATGAACATTGAACATGAATACAAAGTGCAAATATATTTGAATATCTCCGCCGGTCCGGCACACAACTGAAAAATGACAATACACAATCATAGCAATAAATTTCCATATGATTGTACCTGTATGATTATGTCTGACAATTAAATTTGAGCTTTTCCTATCTCGTTTCTGCCGACCGTGACTGACACAGGACCAGCCTCGGTTATTACTGTTAGCAGTGTGCCAGATGCCTCCGTGGATCAGACACCCTGAGGACGCTGATGACTTTCTGGCAGATTCCGGGGGTATTTTCGGCTCTACGTATCAAATGTCAGGCGGAAAATGCCAGTACACACACACGCACACACACACTCAGGCAATGCCCATTCCTTCACTTATAAAGTTGTGTTTGGGTAGTAAAATGTGGAGCGCTTTCATGCAAGATGTTTACACTTCCAAAGTGTTGCTATGGAGAGGAAGTGCAAACACATGGAGGGCCTCAGGTTTCATTTGTGCAGTAATCAGGGTCTTATGCACGTGGTTTTTAGAGCATTGCTTTGTATGCATGTATGTTACATTGTGGTTGAGTGCTTCCTGACTAAACTGTGAAAAAACATCGTTAGGCAACCAAGGGAAACTTCAGGAAGTGGCTTTTACCTTCCTATTTAAAAAAAAAAAAAAAAAAATGTTGAAATGTGCTGGTGTTCTTGCAAAAGTTGTTGGTCAAACCATTTAAAGTACTATATTAATGACCATTACTAATAATAAAATACTAAAAAATAAAATAAAAACACACTAACTTGGGGGGGGTTTATTTCATTAAAAAACATTTTCCACAAATTTAATTACAAAAAAGGATCTTATAACAACAAAATTGTCAATTCAGAACACTTGCCCTTCATTAATTTGTCATTTCATCACAGGAACTGTTTTTGATCTATTCTACTTCACTGTGAGAAATCTTGCACTTCATGACATGCAGACATTTTTAGAGCTGACACGTCACTTATGTACAGTATTTTTTTACTCACACACGAAACACCCAGTTGTGTTACTTATGCTTCACATTGTCGTTTTAGACACAGACCTCTATAGGTTTCTGTGGAGTCTTAAAAAGTTTTTTTAAAAAGTGTCTTTATTTTAGGCAAATGCCAGTGAAAGAGGTGACTAAGTGTTGAAAAAAGTTTTCACTGTATTAAAAATTTAAAAGACAACTTAACAGCTGCAGAAGGGTGCAAACTTCAAAAACGACAAATACGCTGTCACTGAACAGTTCATGAATCAATTAAAACTCTACTTGCGGGCACAGTGGGTTTTGGTTGGGTTTTTAGGACCTACTATTTAAAAACACATTCTGCTGTCAATGTAAAGTCACATTAATAAACCACCAAAACTGCAAGTCGTTGACGTGTTCTGATCTCACATTAACAGTGACAAACATGAATCGCTTGGTCTCTTTGCGTTTCGAAACACAGAACACAAATTCCAATGTTGTGACACGGGTGTCCGACTGAAAGGACTGAGGTAATATTCACAGCGATGATACTCCTTTCTTCATGACACACTCCCCCCTCTCTCTGTCACACAATGACACGCACAAACCTGAAGTAATACTACAAAAAGGCTGCTTTGCAAGGGTAAGTGTTGAAATGGTATGGTTGACAAAGGAGAGACATTTTCACTACTGTACAGTACAGTCTCCCTATGAGTCCAGAGGTCCGCTGTTTCACCTGTGGGTCGGTCGCATCCTTCCACAGGTCATAGATATCCTCCACATGACCGTGTGAGGTCATCATCTGGTCATAGATACACAGGTGGTAGGGTGCTTTGCCCTCACCTGAGAAATAGACGTGCTCCTGCGGTGACACACCGATGGCATTGGCGCAGATGCCCATGAAAACATCGTCTATGTAAAGAGAGGCCTTCAGGGTCAGCGTGGCTTGGTAGATTCTGTCTGCTACGTCTCTTGAGACGACATACCCAGCCCCAGCTGTGTAGTCAGGGTACGACAACCACGGGTACATCTCAAAGGGCACATAGTACTTGCTGTCTTTGCTGCGGATTGGTGGCGCCCCTCTGTGAACTCGCCCAATCCAAAAGTCTGTGACGCCTTTGTTGCTCATGTCCTGCAGGTAGCTCACCAGGTTGGGCATGTGTACAAAGATGTCATCATCAGCAGTCATGAGGAAGCGGGCGTGTGCGCAGTGGTGGTGCATCCAGTGGAACTGCAGGATCAGCTTCAGGGTCAGGTTGTGGAAGGAGTCTAAAAAATCTTGTTGGATCAAATCACCATGGACATGGTCTTCGTGGTTGAGCTGCTCCTGAGAACCAACCCTACTCCTCCTGCTCCATGAGGGCTCCTCCTCCTTGGTCTGAGGTGTTCCTAAGGCAAACACCACTTTGACTGTCACTCCCAGTGTGTTTTGGATGTAGGTCTCATTACCCCAGGTGGATCTGATGGCGTTGCGCCTCTCGATGTTCTCTGGGGATGTTTTGACAAAGAGAAGGAGGAGGACATCCTCACCAGCACACTTGTGCGGATGGTCCAGCAGGTAGCGGAAGTTGCTGAAGCTTCTGGCCTGTTCTCGTGGGATGGTGAGGCTTTTGTTGATATAAGTGAAGCGGTTGACAAGGTAGCGGTAGGAGTAGGACTTCACGTGGCTGACGACATTGTTGTCCATCTGTTCCCAGCAAACCATCACCACTGACAGCACCAGGCAGGTGGTCATCAGCTGCATACACTGGCATCTTCGTATCCGGCGGAAATTCACAAACATCCTGGAATCTTGTCACCCAGTGGCGGTGGTCCCTGTCTGGTTGGTGATGGTGATGAAGCAACTAGTGTGTGCAGAGGAGGAGGTGAGATGGTTGAGGTTATGGAGGTTGAGAGTGTTGTTCCAGTGCCTCAGAGCAGCACTTGGTAATTCTTCCATCCTAGGCTTTCCACATTTAGCAGGAGGCATAGGCGGCGGTGAGAGTCACTGGGTCTGCTGGGAAACGCCCTCCATCGCAGCAGAATCACTGTAAACACACAGTCGCCCAGCAGCTGGAGAATCATATTTCACCCATGAAGCCCGTCCTGAAGTACTGAGAAGAGACAGAGAGCACATTTACTGTAAAAAGTTGTGACACAGCTGCACGGATGCTGAAAAGTTCTGCTTCCTTTGCTTTCAAAATTAAGTGGGAAATGTGATGACACCACTCACCTCTCTGTTTAATAAAATAGATTCTATAAACAATTTCATACAATTAAATAAATTCAAAAAAGGGTTAAAAAAAAAGTGTAAGCATGTGCTCAGATCACGTGATTCAGGGCAATATACTGAAACTTTTTGGCTTTTGACTGCGCCCACTTATGTTCACAGTGTTTCTGTGCATGAGTAGTAACATTAGTTGAAAAAGTCAAAAATCTAGTGGGTGGGGTGTAGGGGAGGAGTGGGGCGAGGGGGGCTAGGAGGGGAGGAGGCGAGGGGGACAACTGAATGCAAAAGCCAACACAGCAAATGTGGCAATGCAAGCCGGTCCATAATGGAGGGGTTTAAGGTGCAGACCCAGTGAAATCGCTGAGAGTCATGGAAAGCATTCGGACACAATGGACAGTGTCAGAATAGCTCTGTAGCACAATGCGGAACGAGAATAACCCGCTTCCGGCTGGGCCTGGTGTGAAACCAAGGGGGGGGGGGGGGGGGGGGTGGGGGGGTCATGATGGTCCCGGGGCCCGGGACTCCCACCGCACCCCGAGAGCTTTTTAAACATCATTTGGACAAGCCTGTGCCTAATGAGGTCACCGGCTCAGAATGGCTCGCTTTCTCTGGTAATAATGAGAAACTCTGCTGCACCACTGGTTCACAGCAGCCTCCTGTTCTTACACAGAAAAAAACTGTTTCAGTCAGGTTTACGATACAGCCTACCGGTCATAAATGTCTGTCATATTTTTTTCTCCTGTCACTGATTACACAGAGAGTAATAGATTTTTAGTGGCCAGTATGGAGATAAGAACATGCACACATGACAGGACTATGACCTTTACTTATAACATGAGACCATATACTCATGAGCATTAAATGTGGCAAGACAACTGGTCATCCCCATCTTTAAAGGGTTGGTTCAACATATTTTTCTCACAGATACATAGTTTTTGGTAGGGGGGTTATGTGCAGGTTGTTATATCTGCATGTGAGGTTTCTGCCTTTACCCAAACACAATGCTGTGCTAACACACACTGTGCTCACAATAAAAAGTTAGATATAAAAAAAAAAAAAAAAAAAAAAAAGCATCGAACAGCAACATCTTTCTCACTCAAACACTACTTGTTTCAGGGTGGAGGGAAAGGGAAGTTAAACCAAATCTAACCAAACAATTTAACCAATCTATCTGCACGGCTCGTAAATTTACCTAAAGTACATGAGGATGTTTTACATTGTTTATTTGTGTGAACTGGTAACCTTTAAGGACAGGGCATGTTCAGCTGTATAAAACAACATGCCTTTGTTTGCCTGCTCCCTTCATGTATGTATGCACACCATGTTATAGCTAAACTAAAACCAAGTTTTACATTTTAGTTAAGTGAAATAACAAGAAAAAAAAAATTAAAAGAAAAATAAGAAAGAATATTGTGTACAAAACTAAACTAAAATAAAAACGTGGGAAATGTCTTCATTTTCTATCAAAAACACAAGTATGAGGTGGCATTGGTGCATTTCGTAACTGAGACATGACTGTGAGTCACTTGCTTTCACAATGTGCTGCCTTTGTATAGTAAAACTAATAAGAAATGTGTTAAATCTTGTCCCTGACAAACAGTCCCAACTAATATGATTAAAAACTTTTTTTTTTTTTAAACCAACCTAAAATGAATACCTAAACTAAAAAAAAACTAAAATTTTTAAAAACAATATAAACTGAGTAAACTCAGAAACTAAGATGAATTTAAAAAGAGAAAACTAATAAAAACAATACCAAACTATAAAGAACTCACACACACTAAATTACAGTATAGTACAATAGAAACTGTGCTCAGGTGCCTGAAAATTGCGGGCGTTTCAGGAAGAAACATGACCTTCCTGAAAAAGTGTGAAACACATATATTACTATACTGTCTGCCCAGAGAGGCCGCACTCATGTGACAAGTCCACAGCCAGTAATGTGACTGTGTCTGTGACTTAATTAATGTGACCTTTTTTTAAAATCGTGTGCTGGTCTAAAAGCTGTTTTTTTTTTTATTTATTTAACGGTTTTCCTCAGATGATTCGTGTTCCTGTGGGCTGACCTGCCTGTTTTAGATTATTGACTGAAGGTGTTGACACCATCTTGTCCTTTAAACAGGATGTTCTGCTGTCACTCTCTATTTGAGTGCCGTAGTATACTGCACACAGAGCTTTTACTGGAACATGTACAAACATAAGTGTTCATCTCAACTCCTCTGTCTGAGCTGCATCTAAAACAAGCGCTGTGAAAGTGAACCACGCCACTAACATATTTCCAAAGTCACAAATTGTATAAATAGATTTGAAAACAGGGAGGGAGGGAGGTAAAGCACACCATCACACGACTGATTACTCCAACACTTACCGGCAACAGAAAATCTCTCTGTGTGAATCCGAGGCAGAGGCAGCAACAGTTTCCTTTCCCCCTTCCTCACAGATCCTCTTTTCTGCTGCACGGATCTTGCGTCGCTTGGAGTTTACTTTTCCTTCAGATGGCACAGGAGCCAAAACTTGTCAGAAGCAGGCATCAATCTCTCATTTGTGCGTCAGTCAGTGTGTTTTGTTGCTGATCCTTCCTCTGAGTGTGTAGACTGTAACTTGCTTGTTAATGTGTTGGTTGCCTTGGTTTTTTCTCTCTCCCCTCCCTTCCTCTTTCAGTGTGGGGGTGGCCTGTAGTGTGTGTAGGTGAGAGAGAGAGAGAGAGAGAGAGAGAGAGAGAGAGAGAGAGAGATGATGTGCAAAGGGTGTGACAACTGATGAATATCTAACTTTAAATATTTTCAAAATGTGTCCTGATGCTTAATTAGATATGAATTATTAATATGCAACTATAGAAGACAGGAAGCCGGCAGATGGATTTTAGGGCACTTTATGTATGTAATGAACCATGCAATGCTGTGTTTCGGTGTTAGAGGTTTGAATATCTGCACGATCAGGAGGAAGCAACTGTATTCAAAACATCCTCTATTCCATCACACTAAATTTGGTTATTTGCTATGGAGATCTTTTGGAGCAGTCATACACTACGCTCAGTGAGTACTTTGAAAAATCACCTTTTCATTTGTATGACACATCAGTGCTTCCTCTATTTTTTCAGGATGATGGGGCTGCAAACAAAACTCAGCTACATAAATACACAGGGTAACCAATTCACATAACGTGTACAAAAAAGTTTTTTTTGCCGATTTGAACTTGAGAAGACGAATGAAAATAACTCCCAGATTGATTGCTATGAAATTTGATATTACATATATGCACTGTCCCCAGAGGATGAATCCAAATGGTTTGATTATCCTATGACTCTCCATCAAGCCCAACCTGCAGGTCAATTTTTTTCATTTATCCAGTGAAATATCTCAACATCTACAAGATTGACTGGCTCAAACTTTGGTACAGACATTCTTGGTTCCCAGATGATGTATCATGCACCACTATTGAGGTTAAAATATGTGACTGCAATGCAATTTTTCGATCTACTACCATAAAATTTGGTACAGACAGTCTTGAATATTTTTAATTTATGACTTAATACTCACAAAGCACTGGAATTCCCATCAGTTTCAGGTGTCTTTCATGTTTTAGCGCCTATTAGCAAATGTTCGCAAACTATGAACACATTATACCTGGTAAACAGCTGTCATGGCCGCAGCCGTGCCTCAGGGGGTTTTCTTTGTGTGTTTCCTTACTTTTCGGCCTGTTTTCCAGGTCTGTCTCTTTTTCTGTGTTTGCGTGGGCGTGGTCTCTCTCCCTGAATCTTCCTCCTGACACCACTCTCTACACACCTGCTCATCATCTGAAATCAGCACACCTGTTTGGAATCAAGTCGTCACGCCTCCTACAAGCGACTGTGCATAAACAGCAGGTGGCATGTTTGTCTGTATGTGATACTTAGACCTGTTTTACACCCGCCTACGTCACCATCCACCAAGCCCGCCAGCCAGCTCTTTTACAAGAGCTTCCTTTGACCTCACCTTAGTTTCATCTCTGCCTTCCTTGCTGGTATTTTTAATACAAGACTTGTTTTTTTTTACCTTACCTTCCTGTCCTGTGTCTGTCTTTGGGTTCAACCTAACTAAAATTGTATTAGCATTGTCATGACAAGCATGTTAACAACTAAGATTTAGCACATAGCTCTGAGTACTGCATCACAGAGGTGCCAGCATGGCTGTAGACTCTTTGATACACTGGAAAATGTGTGTAATTGTAAATGAAAGTAAGTGACATTTACACCAACACTAATCTACACACTATCTTAACCAAGGGAAGAATCATGGGGTTTAGTATCTGGTTCAACACTCTGAATTGATCATTTACCTTCCGGTTAGACAACCCGCTGTACCACTTGAGCCACAGCTATACGTGCTCCAATTTGCATCAATTTCACTGTTCATGGCTTTACACCTTACAGGCTGTCATCTGCCTTTCATATTCCCCTTAATGTGACCTTACATGCAGGAGAACTGCACATGGCAAAAAAAAAAAAGGCTGATTGAATCTTTACTGAACAGGTTTTTTAGATTTTATTTTAGGATGCAAAGAAAAGTACTGTAGATAAATACACCTATGCACCTACGTATATAGGTGTATTTTTAATTTTTATGCAATGTTCCCAGTACAAGTCAATGTCCCCAATTACTTTCTATCAAGCGCAGACCGAACAAACCAGCAGCTCTGACAGTCAGACCTCATTCAGTGCAGCTGCCCAGAGTTTCACCTGTGTGTTTTGGCAGCCAACTAGTACAGTAGATGAATCTCTAAAAATATACTGAATGACCTGATTAGAAGAAATGCTTGTCAGGAGGTCACAGATGTAGAAGACTACAGTACAAGATAGTCAGGTTCTACTGAGCATGTGACTAATGCATCATGGGATAGTGTAAAAAAAGAGGTATGTGAAGCTTGCGTGTTCACAGACATACAGAAATACATACACAGGTCAATGTCAATAAAAAACTGACAGGATGTACAAGGAAAGTTAATTATTAGTTATGATTCCTCTTTTCCATTCTTGCTGTGAAGGTCCCATTCCCAGTGCAACTCCAGTGTACGGTAAGAGATGAAAGAGAAAATCCATGTTCAGAAGATGGCTATTTCAATCAGGAGACGTCAATAAATGAAGTAAATATATTGTTTGTGATATGGAGTCCAGACACTGGGGGTGGTGAAAGGTCATAAGTCCTTATGATGTCAAAATCGATTGATGTTAGTGTTTTTATCACATGTCTAGTGCTGTATGTCACCAGTCCAGTATCTGGCCCAATGATGAAGTAATCTTTGAAGTATTTTTAAGTATTCTTCATAGTATTTTAGAATTAGTCATTTGTTAAATTGTTGATGACTCTTGAGAGTGTGTACTAATCCATTATATCTAATGAAGTGTTTTCCTGCTTATGACACCACCGGAGCAGACTGGGTGCTGATGTATAGTCTATGAGTAATTCTGAGGGTGGCTACATGGTCAGGCCTTATTGATTACAAAAAGCAGAATTTTATAACTTTATTCAGTGATTTCGGTGAAACTGTATCAGATTTTATACAGAATATATTTGTTGGTTTTACCTCTGATGTCCTCCGGCTGCTCGGCTTCAACTCTATGTGTTTTCGAATGGACAAATAGCTTTAGCTTGGCTAATTGAATCTACTATTAACAGGCGACAGAACTGGGCTCAGCAGCTGGGCTGGACCAGGTTCAAGGACAGAGACCAACACAGAGGTGATGTATGGACTTTCTTGATGGAAAGTAGTGAATCGTTGGCTATTGTTGTCTCAGCCCCAGGATGACAGGAGCCAAACCACCTCAGTAGGCTATTGTATTCTCTGCCAAACTGGCCACCGCTGGTTTTTATGGTTGTGTTCGGCCCTGGGTCACTCTATGTTCACTGGAAGGTAGACTGTCACAGTAGATTATAGGGGCTACGTGTAAAGCATTGAGGTGGGACTGTAACGCACACTTATCACTAGTGTAAACACCAGTCACTATGTGTGACAAATCCCTTTCTATCTGCTGTTTTTACAGGAAACAGGTATATGCAAATGTAGGAACATAGCACTCTGCTTTAACTCAACAAAATTCTTTATGGTAGCTGTTGATGTCATTAACATAATGTGCAGGAAACACACTGCACGACTGTGTTGTTTACCTTTTCACACGCAAGTACGGCTCTTTTTTCCAGGTAGTAAATGAACACTGCTCAATTGTATATGAGCAAACCGTTTTCATAATCCTCAGTTGACTTGAGTTGCAGTCATGTTGTCATAGCACATAGACAGGTTCTTACTCAGTTTGCAGAATGGAAGTTGCATGGTGCGCCTCCCCAATTGTCCATGAACGGTTGTGTACACACGAGCGTGCATAAAAAGATTATTATGTTACACTGTTGGCTGCAACGGAAGGAGAGTAAAAACTCTTCATATTGAAAAGACAAACACTGAGGGATACCTTCTTGATTTGGTAAGAAGTAACCTATCCATACTGCTGAAGACTCATATTAGCTTCACTTGAGTCGTGTTGGGACAAGTTTAATTAATAAAGAGCAGTATGGACTGTATTAATGATTACACACATATTTTTGAGTATTGTATCAAGATAGATTAAAAAAAGACCTGGTTTTTTAATATTACTATTACCTTGAATCAATCTGTTCAGACAGAAATGCAAATATTAGGCGCATGTAGTTCTGCACAAGTTATTGAAACTCAGCATGATTTCATTTGCTCTGTGTTCTAGTTTATACCTGGCTCTTTTCCCTGTTTATATATCTTTTAAAGGGGCAATACAACTAATAAAATGCAGTTTTGTTCTTGTCAAAATGTGATTGCAGCTCCCACCTTGTGACTGAAAGGTTGTTTCTGCCTGACTATGCATTTGTCCACTGAAACAATGGAGACTTGTACAATAAAGAGTGCTTATGCACTTATGCACAAGCTGAAAAGCAGCATGATTTTATTTGCTCTGTGCTCTAGATTATAACCAGACCTTCTGCCTGATCAAACAACTTTAAAAGAGCAAACAACCCATAAAATGCATAAAGTGATTGTAGCTCTTATCTTGTGACTGAAAGGTTGTTTATTCCACACAAAAAAAAAGACTTAAGTTTCCTCTTGATGGTCATATTTGACAAATTACAGTCCCACACATATTTTATTTTAGATTCTAGAGAAGATCCTAAAGTTTCCAAAGACACCAAGGGCACATTTTTGCAACACGTTTCACTTATTACACTGGGGAACAATTTGAAAAAAAAATTCTGTTGAGTTAGATTTTTATACTGATTAAAACTAAAATTGGTGCTGATTCCAAAATTTAAGTCATTTTTTTTTCCTCCACAGCTTAGCCTCCAGATAAGTAAAATTCCACTGATTAGCTGTAGGAAGACTTACCAGCTTATTACGATTGGGCTCATCCACAGCGACGTGGCAACTTGTTTGTGCAGTCACAATTGAGACAGTGCGGTGAGAGGTGTGTGCAGCTCCCAACAGGTCAGTATTATCAATATCTGCAAACAGAAAGCAAGCATAGTAGGAATGAAGAGGATTTGTGCTGGCTTTTCTCTTAAGCTTGTAACCATGGGCATACCGTTGTAAATTCTATTTTGTTTTATGCTTTTTTTGTAGTTTTCAAAGCTTATAACTATTCCATCTTAGGGGTTTATTTATATAGGTATATATTTCCTTTGTTCCAGATCATGTCTGCTCCTGCTACTTCTCGTCGTAAATGCCTAAACAACCTTGACTCCTTTTGCTATATTTGTGGTAGTTTCACCATTCCAAATCAGAGGGCAAACATTAGTGCATTTTTTGCATATTTTAAAGTAAAACTCGGTGATCAGGACAAGTCATTGGCCCCTCACAAAGCGTGCAAGCAGTGTGTCGAGAGTTTACGGATGTGGACCAAAGGAACACGTGAAAAGTTGGCATTTGGTATCCCCATGGTACAGTATTTTTCATATTTTTAAAGAAAACGGGGATTCTATAGTTCAAAAACTTGACGTGACAGAGAAAAACTGAGATCAGTTTTGGATTCTGCACCCAAAAATTAGTTAAAAACAGTTGTCAGACCTAACTCAACAAAAAAATGTGTTCCCCAGTGTTATTTAAGAAACCTGTGAGTAAAAGCATTAAGTAAACTGCTTGATGTCTTTTCTAAGTGCTTTATAATCTAAATGACATTCAGAAAGGCTGCAAAAAGCACATTTAGCCTTTTGAACTTCTTCAGTAGCTTGTACTGTAATGTCTAACAGCAGAAGAGGTGGTCGTCGCCTGTTACCACATCATTTGAAGCAGACCAGCAGTCTACAGCTAGCTGCTCTGTGAGGCTGTACTTAAGCACAGCTAAATGCTGACATGCAGATGTTAAACAGGTGTAATGTTTACCATGTGCACAAGCTTAAGTTTAGTGTGTTAGCATGCATTTGCCATTTGAAACTAAACACAAAGCAGAATTGAATACCAAAATCGTTTAGTTTTTATCCTGTATAAAATATTAAAAGGGACCACCGAGCTCTGAGGGAAAATTTAGTGAATTTCTGTATTAAATTTCAATGAAATCTATCAAATATTTGAAAAAATCTGGTAGGGCACATACTACCACCACATGCAAGCCACATGTACTGAGGTACTAAGGCCTTGCTGCAGCAACCTGGTTTCGAATCTGGCCTGTGGTGTTGTGTGTCAGCTCCTTCCTGTCTATCTTTGGTTGTCCTGGATGTCCAAATAAATAATTCAAAACTAAACTAACTAAACACTGAAAAAGAGAAACAAATGTCTCTTTTGTGACACTATGAGACTAGTGTCACAAGATTAACAGTCAGGGAATCACCAAAGTTGGTAGGCTCCATCCTCTGGGGAACATGAATGTCTGTACAAAATCATCAGATTCATGGTAACAAAAATTTGCTGAATAGTTATAATATATTTATCTAGACCAAAACGGACCAACGCTACACTCCCTAAAGTTGCCTTGTGTACTTGTGGTTTGTCCTTTTGTGTATGCACGACTGAAATTAAAAGCAAACGAGCAAACACGTTGATATTATCAAAATAGATTTTATTCTAGACCTTGAAATCTGAGTGATATTACAACAGTCAGATCAGGAGGCTGCAGACCGCAACCATGTGAGTGAGAGAGAAAGAGAGTACAACATAGGTGAGGGCAAAGACAACACAACAAAAAAAATATCTGCAAATTGGTATTTACATGTTCTGTGTTATAATACAACAACAATTAAATCCAGATTTTATTTTGTTTTGTTTGTTTTTTTTGTTCATTTCGTGTACGTAACTACAAATAAATCAGAATTACAAAAGTTTTGAGAAGTACAAAACCTTCAAGGGCTCTCCAACATAGCAAAGATAGAATTAACGTTAGTACTTTCGGTAGGAACAAAAATAGCAAACACACTTGAATGCAGTGTAAAAAGCTTATCGTCTAAAAACAAAACGTTATAAAATACCATTCCACTGTCATAGACATCATTTGAAATAGTGTCTTTGTGGTACAGTCCAAATCACTGCTGACTGCGTTAAAGCAAACTTCAAAATAGTCTTTAGCTTTAGTACAAAATTTTTTTTTTAAAACGAGAACACTCGGAACAAAACCTCTGAAATGTCCGACGATGTATGTATGTGTGTGTATGTGTGTGTGTGTGTGTGTATGTGTGTGTCTGTGTGTGTGTCAAGCCGTTAGCGAGATGAGACCTGGAATGCCATGAAGTTGGCTTGGTTCGACTTTGACGTACCCCGAAGAAGCAGACAGGACACTGTTCACCCTTATTTACCCGCTGCACTGATTTCTGATTCATCTTTAAGAGCATTTTAAACATCGGATGTATCTACTGTGGCTTGATTCAACACACCTCCCTGTTTCTCCATTTGTCGTCTAAAGTGCAGGGAAAAAAATCACACCCTTATAAGGGCTGCTCTTTAAAAATTTTGTTTAATTTCGCTATGACTGTTTAATGGTATTTTATAAAAAAAAAATCATTCCTCATGGTCACGACCCCTCGTGATGCATAAGAACATCACGTACTGTATTTCAAGCATCTTGAAAAAAAGTAACTTTAAAATCCACTCTTAGTGTACGAGTGGCATAAGAAAGAATCCCCTGTGATAGCACAGATATATATTTATATATATTATATGCAGATACCATGTTACATCAAGTCATATGCTGCGAGCCTGCTTTTTAACAACAAGCACAGACTCGCCTCGAAACGCCAACTCTGAACACTACAAACAAAAGCGCCGTCTATCGGTGCATAGGCCTGAACGCAGCCTGTCTCCAGAGCGAGTGTGTGTGTGTGTGTGTGTATTAATGCTGGACCGCCTGACAACAGCAAACCAAAGCAGGGACTGTAGTGTGTACTTAGGTCAGAGCTGGACATGAAAGCAGTGTAAAACCAGGACGTTTTTAAGACGACTGCTCGACGAGATTTGAACTCCAGCATCGTCAACTTGCTGTTTTTTTTCTCCTTTCTTTTCTTTAGGGTTGTGATGTGAGCGAATGTTGAGCCATGTTTAAAAAAAAGGTGCGATCAAAAACCCTGTGCCTGCAGAGGAAGTGATACTCCAGATGATGTCCTGATATTTAATGATCAAGCACGGGGAACAGGACACAATTAGAAGGGCTTAGTCTGATTATCATTCAGCATTGGTTAGCAACAAGCCATTAATTGAGGAAACAAACACAATTACGCTTATTAACTGTTAACGCCAGATGGATGCGAGCGGTTATAGGCCTGTTTTCCCGTCTCTCTGTCTCTCTCCACAGACGCCAGAAAGCAAACTATTCCTGTCCCACGTTACCTCACTACTGACGCTAAAGCACAGCAGTCTATGCGTAAGCTCGGGACACAGATCCAAGACGAGCTCAGTGACAGAAAACCCTAAGCCACGGGACACGGGAGCAATGAAGATTATCTTTCAGCCTAGAGGTTTTTAGAGCTCTATATTAACCTGATGAATTATTGTGAACACCTGAAAACCATTTCTGAGGATAAAAGGTGCAAAAACAAAGGTCTGTTCACCTTTGATTAACTGCTTTATACTTTTGTTTAAAAAAAATGGCAAAAATGGAACAAACCTATTGGATAAAAATAGTTGACAAAATTATAAACCATTCATCTTCTAAGTTATACAGCTGCATTTTTTCAACCTTAAAGAGTGCCAAGAAGTGGATGAATGAACCCCACCCCCACCCCCCCAAACACTGTAAAACTGTAAAAGACAAACAATTCTGAACCCCCCGCCCGCCTCTCTTCTCTCCCACCCCACACGGAATATAAAACCCACAGAGATCAGTAAAATCCAAATTCAAAAACAACAATGTCCACAGGACACCAAATGCTGACATATGCAATATGCACACACCAACAGAGAACAAAAAAAATTTCAGAGTTCTGGTACAAAGGATAAAAAGAAGAAAGCAAAAAGAATCCCGGTGTTTTGGTTTGTATGTGACGAGTCCAACAGCGTTGTACTGAGTGATAACAGAAATGTGTCTTCCTGCAGGTCTGTGAGAGCAACGAGAGTGTCCGTACAGACCTGTTGTATGTCTGACACGTGCCTATAAAGTGTATGTGGCGAAGGTGTGGTCCTTTGTGTGTACATGTGAGAGGGGGGAGCACTCCTTCTGGCTTCAATGGTGGGCCATGGCATCTGATGAGACTACAGCAGTGTGGTGGACAGGCAGGGACAGTCAGTCATTTTGGCTATGTACACATTCGTAGTCGGTCCATGGCTCCCCCAGGTGAGTGTCATTTTCTCAGGTCTAATACACAAACCTAAAGGAAAAAAAAAGAACAGGAAGAACCAAACAGTTAGACACAATGACACTTTCTCAACCACATGAGTTTTTTTAGACATGTAACTGCTGTGAAACAATCAGAAAATAATTTTATTTATCTGATTAACAGCTTTATCGAGGCTATAGAGAAGATTCATTTGAGACGCAGCACTATATCATTTATTCCTAGTCAGAAAAATATAATAAACGCTGTTTTGTTTAGTGGAGTGTATGAGTAAGAGCCGAGTACATTATAAATAGAGTACATGATGGCCATTCACTTGCTCTATTGTCTCGTAAATTGTTGGCTAACAAACTTATTTGACCACTTGAAAACTAATAAAAATGTTCAAATTTCCCTCCAAAATACGACCACAACACCAAGTGCAACAAAACAACAACAAAAAACTTCATGCTGTGGAGATTTCTGTAAAAAACTGCATACGTTTTTTTTTTGGCAACTGAACGTTAAGTTCGTATTACCAATATACCAGTTTAACAAGGCTGTGATTATCTTTGAGATTTCATGAGGTCATTTTATACAAATTTAAATAAGTGAGGTGAAGTCGAGCTCATTGAATTCACAGAGTCTCAGCTAAAAGCTACAATTATAGATTTTGAGGGTACAATTTTAGTTTGGAGCAAAAAAAAAAAAAACTATACTGCATTCATTTATTTTACAACACTGTGGATATTTAAAAATTACTTGAGCATTATTTGTTTGTTCTTTGCAGCTTCACTAAAAATAAAAAGGTCATTGAGAACATCTCCACGGGGGGGGGGGATTACCAGTTTTCTTGTATGCTCATTTAGAAACTGTGCAAACTTCCTTTCGCTGCTTTGTTGTGGTTAGTATACGTTACACTAAAGTCAAACTCTGAACACCACACACACACCACTACTTTGCCGTTTTAAACTGTGGTTAGAGAGTGGGAGTGGGATCGGCTGTCTCAGTGTTAGAGTCTTACCAAATATATATAAATTTAAAGGACGTCAGTATGCAGAAATATTTTTAAATACACCTGGCTAAAATAAAACTGCATGGGAATAGTGTGTATGTGTGTGTATGTGTATGTGTGTGTGTGTGTGTAAAGAGGAAACTCATCTACTCACAGACACTTTCATTCACATATCTGGAGATGACTGAGATGAGTTATTTAGCACCCTTCCCAACACGCCAGCATGACATGGTTAGAACTGGGGCTGGATAATATGGTTAAAAAATAATCGCTAAAATAATATTTTTAGGCTATGCAGCGATACATGATCCCATTGGCAATCGTCTGACGGGATTTTATGAAACTGTGGTGGATGGACCGTGGACATTCTTGGTCTAGTCAACAATTTAATAATCACAAGTGATTGGGTTAGGTATGAATAGTTATGACGCAGCAAAAAAGTCCCCCTGGATTTCCTTTTATACATTTAAAAAACAAAACACTATTTCATAAGACCTCGACAGCTCTTGGCTGGAGATCTTGCGGTTAAACTGCCATCTTACAGCTCTTTTCCTTTCTTTATTTTCCATGTAGGTGTTTCCTCTATACCTGTGAACTGTTTTTCTGTTCTCAGCTGCTTTCCACTGCAATTTCTTTTACCCTGAACGGTAACCCCCCCAGAAACAGGGTTTTTTTTCCCCCCCCATAAGGGTCTCTGTGTGTCATTCTCTCATCCTGATGCTAAGAAGCATCCTCACAGCATTAAATATTCTCAAAGGGATCTGATTAAGCAGTTTGTCAGCGATACATTTTCAGATTTTTATCTCAGCCCATCTTTCCTGGCTACTATGTTAGCCAGACAGTCAAACACCCCTCGAGTCAATGCATCAATGCTGTTCCATCTCAAAGGTTTTGTGAAGCATTCTTAGGAATTTGGCTTGCACCAGTGTGGAAACTTTTTTAGTGCTTGAAATGCTTCAGTCATCATGGAGTTATGATATTATAACTTCTATACATTCAAATAAAAAGCACACAAAAACAGTAAATGGCAATCGTTCTTTTTATCTGCTACTTCTAAAAGCATGGAAACTTTTTTCTTTGGTCAATTGAAACCACTTCCTGTGTGACATCATATCCTGATCTTGTTGTCATGTTAGAAGATTTAGAAGTATTAATCATATTTATTTGGGTCATGCAGCGGGCGGCTCGAGAAGAGTTTCAGTAACATACTGATTGACTGAGACTAAATAACTATTAATACTACTATTATTGCTATAGCTACTGTAGTTGAACAGCTCACACTGGGTTTTAATAACACTGGTGCATAACAAGCTAATCATTTTATGATGAGTTATGATTGTTAATACATGAATAATTGGGTGTTTAGAGCTATTATGTTATCACATTGGAATGTTTGTATAGTCTAAATTACAGTCAATATTGTTTTGATTGGTTCATAACGTTTGAATGAAAATTAAACTTTATGCCTCTTTGAAATATTCAGAATACTTAGATGTAAAACCACTTCACTTTCAACAACATACAGCAGTCAACAGCCAAGTCAAAGTAGCTGATAGATTTCAGGTTTTCATTTCCCGTTTTCATTTCCCGCCCCAAAAGAACCACAATATCTGTTATCTCATTGCATTGTGGGTAATATAATCATCACGTCATTTTCAACAGTAATAAATGAGAATGATTTCTTCAGAAAGTCCACCAAGTTGTGGAGGAAAAAAATGTGCCATTCATAATTATATTACTTAAACAAATAACACATAAAACAATGAACATGGATCTCTCATGCTATTTGTAGAAGAGCCCCCCCCCCTTTTTAAACGTCACACCATGGAACAAATTTACGGTACAGTGTGTGTGCAATGAAAATGTTTCCAAAAAGTGAAAGTTGACAAAGTTAGTGACCGCTTTTTGACATTTTTTAAAATAGCAGATTTCACACAACAGAAATGTCCTAAATCCTAAAAACAACAACAAAAAACATTTGTACATATTTGTACATATTTTATACTATACTACAGTAGATGGCGAGCAGTGACTCATTTTCCACACTAATGGCTCTATCTAGTGTTAACTATCGGCACTGCAGCAGCAACTTTTTATGTGACATTCTCATTCAGTTTTTGAGTCCATGTTTCAAACTGTCGGCTCAGTTTAAGCAGAGTTCACAGCTTACAGTTTACTGCTGTGTTCAAGTGCTGATCAACTTTCTCATGTGAATTCATGCACATCTTTTAAGGCATGAATGAAATAAGGAAGTCCCACATCATAAGTCAAACACTTAGCTTTTATTGCCAGCAGAACTAAGTTGACCTCAGTGTCGTCCCGGATTCTGACCAGAGACATTTTATGGTGTCAGCTTATCTCGGTCAACCTTTAATACACACTGACCCACAAACTTCCTGGGTCAGCAGTTTGGTGTGGAAGTTGAACATAGAGGCCAAATGTGCATGTGTGGTTGCTAATTTCAGTTTATATATGTAATGAAGCTCTCTGGCAGCACAACTCACCGATCCATCTGATGCACTGGCTCCTACTTTGTCCCCTGTGGCATTCCAGCAGACCTCAAAGATCCCTCCTGTCCCCCGGTAGCTGTGGACTAAAGCCCCAGTCTGAAGAAACATATACACCCATACACACACACACACACACACACACAACATATTTATCCTGTGTGTTTTTTTTTTTAACATAACGGCTATAATATGATGGCTAATGTTTATTGGTACATGCACTAATTAAGTATTATCCAAGACCTGAGTGTTCCAGATGTGGACACATTTGTCGAAGGAGCCGCTGGCGAGGTGCCTGCCATCGGGGCTGAAGGCCACGCTGTAGACGGGCTCCTGGTGGCGGGTAAGTGTGTGGATACACACCCCGCGCTCCACGTCCCACAGACGAACCGTTGAGTCAAATGATGCGCTGGAGAAAAGACGAGAAGAGGAGTGAGCTAAGTGTTCGAGAGTCATGTTGCGATAGAATGAACTGCCATGCGTCACACAGACATGTCGGCTTTCATTAGACGAAATGACCTAATTTATCACTTGTTCCTACATTTCTTACACGGTATGTATGAACTGTCCAACCCGGGACCATGTCCTGGAAGGCCAACATGACAGGTGCTGTCTTCCAGTAATAAACCGTGGTTGGCATTGTCAGTTTGTCAATTCTGCTCATGCACCGTAGGATTTTAGGGTTGTTCAGGTGGAAAGCCCGCTCTGATCTGCTCACCCCGTGTTATTTCTTCAGACTCAGGTGAGCCGCTGCGGTGTCATTCACAGGTACAGCTGAGAAGCGAGCTTGCCGTGTGGTGACTCACAACCGACCTGAGTCTGACTAAATCTGTAGTGATCTGCAAACGCAGAGGCTAATTCTGGTGCCTCAGTTCCAGAGTCCAAGTCAAACTTATTACGGCAAGTCAAACCTGAATATTATATGAGCAGCAGCCCTGAGGTCGCTGTCAAATATTTTATTGATGAAGTTCTGTCAAAGAATTGGACTGCTACCAAGAGCAGAGGATAGAGAACTTGTACAAGTTATTAAAAATTCAGGAATACAGATTAATCGAGGGTATCTTTATATCCTGATATCTCCTTATAGTTATGGGGAAATACATCATTAATTAGAAAGAAACTGCAGACTTCTTTCTTTATTTTTCCAATTTAAGGATGTAGGATTCCACACACAGTATTTTCACACAGTTGTATCGCTATAAATACTGAACTATCCTGAGGCATATTAGGTCAAAACAACACAAGGAGAGTGAAGACTCACCTGGCCAGCATTAGATTGGCGCTAGGGTTGTTGGTCCCGGGGCCTGTGGGGCTCCACTTGATGGTGTAGATTTCTTTACTGTGGGCCTGGAGGTCATGGACGCATGAGTCCTGCTTCATACTCCAGATCTATGCCAGAAAGGAAGAAGCCAGCTGTCAGTATGGCTTTTATCACAATTTATCAATATATCCAAACAGGAATTTGTTTGATTCAGGCTCATTTTATGTGGACTGACCTTCAGTGTCATGTCGTCCGAGCAGGAGGCCAGCAAGCTGCCAGTGGGGTCCCACTTGATAGCGTTCACCTCATTCTACAGTGAGTAAGATAAGTGTCCGTAATCAGTATTTGACTGATGTACACAGACAACAATATAACAGACAGATTAAGAACCACTTTGTATATTTGTTTGGAGGATTTTCCAGACAGTCATAAGTTTTTAGACTTGATAATACACCTTGAGAGTTAATAACATTAGAGGCTACAATGAGGCAGAGCCAGAATTCATTTCAGCTACCGTACAATGCTTTAACAGGAGTTTATTCTGAAGGTTTCCATTTCCCTCCCTGTCAGAAAAGCTCACACAGGAGTCCTGTCTTACCGTGTGTCCCTGGAAAGTCTTGACAGGTCTGTCCTGACCCAGCTTACACACATGGATGCACATGTCTGTGCTGCAGGAGGCAAACGTGTTGTTGCTCTGCCAGTCCACGTCCAGAGCAGGTGCTGTTGAAAAGCAGAGAGCTTAGGGCTGCCGCAGCAGCAGGTACATTTCTTATTGCCACATTGGATCTGATAATTAGCTATAAGAACACTGTTAAGTGCAGATAGTTGTCACAATGCCGAGCTGTTGGGCAAAATGTGTAAAAATAAGTCGGGCTTCATATAGCAGTCACAACGTGTGAAGCTGTAAATCTGCATTTATCATCGCTGTGGTCTCACTACGGTTCAGCAAAAGGTAACATCTGTCTAAAAACAGACGGACTCTTGTATGAAAAGTCACGTGCAATGATGCAGCTGACTCCTGTCACTCACCCGAGTGGAAAGGAAATTGTTGCTTCGCCTCTCCTGTGTGGGCGTCCCAAATAATTGTTGTCTGTGTAAAGAAGGAGATTTTAATTATTTATATTAAACTTATACAAAGCGCATGAAGTTTACATCAATAAGAACATCACATAAAATGTAGAAAAGGTGTACTTGTTTTTAAAATGCTGAAAGTCACTGAATGAATAATGAGCACAAGTTGAGGTAACACTGTGTGAGTCATTATACTTCAGGTCACTAGATGGCAATGTTGAACAATGTCTATAAATTGTCATTTTGTGACAGCACCTCAGAACGTCTATCTGACTCTCACGAGTCAGCCCTTAGGGTTAGTTTAATCAAACAGTGTGATGCAGGTACACACTGAGGACGGCACACAAAGTCTGCACAGACCTGCCCGCGGACTTAACACACGTTAACACATGAAGACCCATTTAATATTTCATATTCAAGTCATGAAGCATCCAATCTATCCACAACTGTTTCTGGACTACAGTTAAATGTGTGAGCAACCAGAGAGTGCAAAAGTTGAATTTAAAACGTAGAAATGTTTTTGGCCACTTTAAAGGTTGCGATGAGCTGAAAGATGCTAAAAAGATCCATACAGCTGAGTGTAGTGAGAATTTTCAGAGATTTCATCAATACGAGCAACTCTTTTCACATTTCATCAACCATTAATATAAAAAAATGTTGATCAGCGCAGCTTTAACATCACAGCAAATATTGCTTCCTAGAAAACAGTTTAACATTTTACAGTACAGCTGTAAGAAAACAAAAAACAAAACAAAAAATCTGGCATTGTGGTGAATAGCTTTAGGGCTGTAGAGTGTGGCGGGTGTGCCACTATGAAACCATTCACCAGCATTCTCGCTGCCAGTGCTCCTTCTCTCATTCACTGTCAATATATCGCTTACCAAAGTAAGCGTCTTGGCACAGACTGCAAGCCAGACGCCATGCCGAAGTAGGTACACAAAATAAGACAGGCCAGGACACAACTGGGAGACTATCATAGTTCATAGTAACCCCGCCTGGATAGTGCTCAGGGTTCAGTGATATTTCAGGCGCTGGAGCAGTTTGAGCAGACTGATTGTCAGGTTAGCGCCCACAGCGTGACGGTTCTCCTGAAGTTGATTCTGTTTCAACTTTACAGGTCGTTGCATTATTTTGGGCACACCCTACACCCACCCATGAATGAATGCATTTTTGCTGCAGTGCCTGATTTGGTCTGAATCAACCCATAAGTTCACTATGTGACTTTCCACCTCAACATCCTGTTTTCATGGAAAATGTGTCACATTTGAATAACTTTGAAGACAGAATGAGATGCAGTGCTCATAAGGTCACCCCAGATGCATCTATCAAACTTTAAACTCTAAAATCAATGTGCCTTACCTTGTCTACACCAGCACTGAGGATGAAGTTTCCTTTCTTATTCCACTTGAGTGCAAATATAGGACCTTTATGCTGACCCAAAGTACTCGCCAGGTTACCTGAAAATATATTTAAAAAAAACAACAACCTCAAAACCAAGAAACATTTCACTATCCATGCAAAGCTATGACGCAGTAGAGGGTAAGAATCTTACCGTCTTTTGTCCATATTCTGGCGAAGCCGTCATATGAGCCTGTCGCAAGCAACGTTCCCTCACTCTGAAAGAGACGGATGACTCTCATTACTTTGAAGTTTAGTCTTTCTCAGCTTTATTTGCATATTCTGATTCAGGTTGTTAAAATGTTTATATTTTCTGCTTTGCTCATGAACAAGGCTCACATTAAGAAGTAGTTAAAGACAGATAAGATGTAAGTGCTGATTTAGCATTGTGCAGTGACTTGTACTACTCAGGGAAAAAATAGTTTGCAGCTGAGTGGCATAAAAGGCTTTTTCCCCTGTGGGAGTGACTCGCCCCCATATATCTGGTTGGAAGGAATGCCTTCAGCAGAGGTGGTGGTCATAGACATGACACACGCACACACACACAAACACACACACGATTAGATTACTAAAATCTGCACTCAGTGGAACAGACACACGCACTCATACTCACATTCCAGTCTAGTGAGGTGACGTCTTTGTTGCTGGGTACGTCCTGGCCCCCTTCCCGTATGCAGTGCCTCAGAACCAGCTGGGTTGATCCGCCTGTGCTGTTCTCACTCAGGTTCCAGATCCGTGCTGTCGAGTCTCCGGACCTGCCCGAGTCAAAAACACACACAAACACACAGAGATCCAATCTAACATTAGACACATAATACAGCTTTGTTGTTTTTGTTGTTGTTTTTTAAATCAGTACTGAAAATGGTATAAAACTGACCATCGTTGCTCTTGAGTAGGGTTGGGGTATGAAAGCATTTTAGCGAACCTGAACCCAGTATCAAATCCGAAATCTTTTTAAATCCCTATCAAACCTTTTCCCATCATCTGTTGAGGAAAAAGGAGAAGAGATTTTACAAGCACAAAACTCATTAACTTTTACGTGGTCTGTTTGGACGTTGGCCTCTCTTAAATTATTGGACTGTGCCACGAGTAAACGCATTTTTCTCCATTTTCATTTCATTTTGAGGAGTGGGCCCATACTTTGGAGGAGGACTGCTGAATATACAATATACCCAGCTGAATACTCACCACTATTAGCCTGGCAATTTTTTCTTATAAATGAGCACTAAAAGGTTGATTTAGGACGGGTAAAAGTTCAATGACAGTTTGGAAAGATAACGAATCGTTCCGGTCCTTGATTTTGTTTTGTTCGGCAACGTTAAATCACTTCATCCTACTGACAAAGAGCTTCGATCCATCCGCTGTGAAGGAAATGAATGTTATGGATTAACACTTAACTGTTAATTATGGCTTAGGGTGAGGACCATTTTACAGTTGGACAAAACCTATACCTGTGATAGGTGTTGATGGGGACAAAGAACTTAAAATAATTTCATTATTTTATTTGCTCTGGTGGAAAGTTAAAGCTGTAAAAGTCAGACCAGGAGATGCATCTTGCCCAGTCACATATATTTTGTTGCACTTTGTTTCTGACTGACTTGGGGAATTTAGGGGTCTCCTGTGAGCCGTGTTGACAAAAATACTGGGAAATATGGGTGAAGATGTAAACATGTGACATCAACAAAGAAAATCATTGTTTCGGTGACTAACAAAGCTGTCCATTTTACTTTGTTTGACTCAAAACATCAAATAAGAATAGAGTTAGATGCAATAATTGCCAGCTAAGATCTGCAACCGTGTTAACAGAACCCAACCCTAGTCTTGAGGCTATCTGTCTGGTTTTCTTTGAGCCAAAGAACAAGTAGTGCAGACTTCTAAATATGGTGAAACCGCAACAAATTACAATGACTGTAAGCCGACCGGTTGCACAATAAACCTTTAGTCATTAGTTGTTACTGGAAAAGTCGTCACATTTCCAGCAATAATGTGAAATATGCTTTCTTCTTTGATTACTTTGTAAGAGAGTCTTCTGCATGACTGCACTCAACTTGAGAGGGATAATAACCCTGAAGAACAATGACATCAGTCAACAAAGACTTGTTTAGTGGTGATTAATGAGGAAGGACTTGCTTTCCTCAGACACCCCTGAACAACAACAACATGTTATTATTTTAAACATTTGTTGCTTGAATGTTTTGAAAATGACCTAGCTGGCCAAGAAGAGATCTAATAAACCTCCTATTGGCCACAAAAAGAACCAGAGGGGCTAATTTGAACAGTTGCTGCTGTGCATGACTGTCCCAGTAACAATCGCACGTTTCCAGTGTCACCAATGAAAAGGAATGAGGTGAGAGATACTGACCCGGAAGCGAGGAGGTCATTCACGGGGTTCCAGGCACAAATAAAGACTTCGGATTCGTGACCTCGCAGGACCATGGCTTTACTCTGAGGGATCTCCACGTCTCTGTCCACCTCCATCATCTCTGAGTGGTGATCTACAGGAAGGAGTGACGAGGAACATACAGTATTTATTAACTTCAGTCCGAATGTTCTGGAGGTAGCAATGATGCAACTGTAATTTTCAAAAGCTAATGGAATATAAACAAGGTAATAATAAATCACTGCTTCTAGTAAAATCGCCTATTACTTTTAAACTGAATTACCGGTGCACACAAAGTCTCTAGTTGGGTGGACCGGCAAAGTATATTAGCAACCGAGGAAGCAAACTTCATTCATTTTAGCAATGGCAGTGGTCTGACATTATCCAATTTCCTTCGAACCAGACCAGTCCCACAGCAGTGCACGTGTACGTCATCGTCTGATCTCGTTAATTCAAGCAGTATGGCGACACCGCTGTTTCTCGACAAGACTCGGGTACACTGTGCTGCACTGAGTGAACAGCAGCCTGAACAGCTGACAGCTGTAGAATTAAAGAGCAGACTGTGCTGTTACTGGATGACCAAGAGTATTTGTACCATACCGCAGCTTGTGCAAACTTAGGCGCTGTGCAATATTTAAGTCACAGAGCCCACGTAAGACACGGTTAGTGAGTAAACTGAAACGTTGCACCCATCTTTAGAACTACCTCTCCCTCTCAGTACAACTATATAATTTGATTCTGAGGCGCAGTGCATTACTGTGATTAAAACATGTTGGGAAAGGGAGGAAGGTTTAAGGGAGAACAACCAGAACACATTTTTCCTTTTACACTAAAACAAACAATTGTATGCTAGAAAAAAGGTGAGAGGAAGACGCAGAGGCCGTGCTGCACGGGCAGACCAAAACCACAAGGAAACACGTGGGAAAACACCAGAGTGACTGTGTTTAATGTCAAGCAAACCACAGATATTTACAAAACAAAATCCCAAAGTTGTACTGTAGCTGCACACACACAGAGTTAAACAGAAGTGATAAACTCCATGCAATCAGATATGCGTGATATAATCCATATTGTTTGGGGCTGGGTAATCGGTTCTATTTTCATATTGTTCAATCATGGTTACTCAGGATCGCCAGTGATGGCATAGCAGGAGGGAGTGGGGGGAGTATCCCAGTGAAATGCCAGTATGTGTGCCGAAAGTGAGTCGAAAGGATATTACACAACCTACATATGTGTGCCAATGAAGGACATGCAAACCAAACCACTCGTTTATTTGCTGGTTCATCTGCCCTCTGAGGCTCTAGCACCACAGCTGCCAAGACGCACCTCGCCAGCTCTCAATATTAGGAGCTTTTGTGAATTACTTCAGATACAAGCTCGGCAGCACGAGATGGGTCCAGTGCACTGTTGCAAAATATCTCACAAAGGATTCAGTGCCATTTCACACAGGTTAGGAAGAAACTTGAGACTCAGAGTCTCAGTCGGCCTGGACAAAAAAATACTTTCTCTATTTAGTAGTAACCTTCATTTCAAAAGTCAGCGTGTCTGTGATAATATCACAGCATGGCCAGCTTATTATCTTATCTTAAACATTACAATCCAATAATTCATATCCATAATGTGAACTGCTCGTATGGGGAGCAGAGCAGATTTAGGTGAGCAGACATGTGAAGAACGGAGATGTGGGGTGTCAGATCCATGAATAGAGATGGCAAACAGGTTTGTAATGAAGGTAATAAAATCCATTTGTCACTCATGCTGATTAATGTGGCTCAGTGCACATACAGCTGTCTTATTTCAATCACAGTTCTGATAGTAAGTTGGCTCAAATTGCCTTAATATCAGTGGAGGAAAAACCAACCGTCAAACTCTTTGTCTGCTTTACCTTTTAAAAAATTGTCATCCCTGCCACACAACTTCCCGTGAAAGCGGACAAAAATACACAGAAGTCAGCCTCTGTGTATATCCAGCTTGCACAGCATCTTATAAACATAAAACTGATTATGTCAAGACATCTAACCCAGGAATAACATCCTGCATAAGAACAGAAAAAAAACTATCTAGAACACACCAGTTTGTTAAGGAGCTGATTCAGAGATTGTTCAGAACCATGAGTTAGCTTACTGGCTAAGGCGTGGGATCCGTTTTCCTCCCCGTTGGCAGCGCCCTCTCCATTCTTGGTGCTTCCCTGCGGCCCTGTGACACTACCGCTGCCTGCCGCCTGCTGCTGCTGCTGTTGCTGCTGCTGCTGCTGCTGCTGCTGCGCCAGCTTGTCCCTGTAGGCCTGCTGCCTGGTCTGGACTACATCTGGCATCACAGCGTCGATCAGAGAAAGCGATTCGATTGGCCGCCCGTCAAATAAAGTCCCATCCTACAGAGATAACATGCAATTTTATACATTTACTTCATCCTTCAGATTATCCATCAAATACACTGCAATGTATCAACCAAAGAGTTGAAACATAAGGCTGGCAGTATATTGTAAGGTCACACTAATTAGTAAGTGATGGTTTAAAGATGGAGCCTGACCTCATTGATGCTGACTTCAGCCTCCACATACTGCAGGCCCTTCTGGATGATGGAGATGAGGGCAGCAGGGGGCACCAGGGCTCCATTGATGTTGGACTGGCTGATGTGGCTCTCTATGCCAAAGGTGAATGCTGAGTGGGAGAAGCCTGGAGGAGGCAGGGATCATTTGGAAAGTAGGATGGAGTCAAAGTTAAATAGAGCAGCGGTAAAGATAATATTACATTTGAAAATGAGAGGTTTCTACGAAAACAAACATGTGTAACACCTACCTGACTCTTGAAGGTATCTGTAAACCAGGAAATTGACCTCATCACTGCTTATGCTCATTTTTAGTCCTGGTGATTAAACCATTGGGTCAGCACAGGATAGGAGCCTATAAAAACAGACCACAGAGTGTTTAATTAAGAGCTGATGGTATTACACATCATAGAATAGTAATGAGCTGAAATGAGCATCTAGTTAGCATCTTCATCACTCAAGTGCATTAACATCCCACAGGAACATTAATGGAGAGTAAAAAAGTCAGATGACATGTAGGGGCATTGAGCCAGGTGAGGGCTGTCTCTCAGACACACACACACACACACACACACACACTGAGGATGGTGTTACACTACGACCTGCCCACGTAGCTCACTACCACACTGGCACGCACAATGAAAACTGAGAAGAGGAAGAGGTTAAAAAAAAAGAAAAGAAGAAAAAACACATCACCTTGCTTGACCTAGATCTTGCAAGTTCAAAACAGTGAAGTAGCAAGCTGTGAGCCGCCATTTGATAAATAATGTTTGGTCCCTCTCTACTTTTGTAGGCTGTAGAAGCTTCCTGGCTCTAGGCAGGGCACCAGTTTCCATTCATTAACCTACAACTGGAAATAATTACCATTGGTCTCGGGGCAGGCTGGGTATTTTGGCCTAAAAGGTCTGCAATAAGATGGGCTTTAGACCTCAGCAATAACAGATCCTACAGTGCTTGCACCCGGGCTCCATATTTATTCATGCAGAACCCGCACTGTTTAAATTGGACTGTGGAAATAAACAAGGGGTCTGGACGGGGGACAGAACCTCTACTGTTTCCATCATGCCAGGCCGCTGAAAAAGTCAACATGTCTCCTGCCGCATCCCAGAGGCTCAGATCCAAGACCAACTGAACCAAGAGGCCTGGAATCTAGTAGAAGCCCTACAGCTATCCCTGACCAGGTGGTCAGAAAGTCCTGACTGCTAGTGTTTCTCACACCGAAGCTACTAGAACTCAGCAAATAACTGGAAAAAAAATCTTACAGAAGACTTTCCAACAATAAATAACAATCTTTCTACATAAACTCCAGCATGATTCCAACAGAAATTGATTTTTTTTCACTGCACCAATGCTGTACTCTGACAGCGTGTTGTGTTTTTCCATAGTGTTTTGTTTTGGGTTCACTGTGGTTACAGTACACAGTGAACAGGTTGATGAAACTCTTGAATATCTGACAGCCTGTTTTGAAAGGGTGCCGTCAAATGTCACCCCCACGCAAGTGACGCAGGAGCAGTGAACGGGGTCAGAGCTCACTTACAAGAATAGGATGAGCAATTCGTCTGGCTGACATGATCTAGCATCTGACTGCTTCGTGAACATCTGCGTGGATCCCATGGCTCAATCAGGAGCACTGCCACATCAGTAGCTGTTGCCATTTTTGCTTTTCAAAAACACAAAACAGCTGCAAACCTCGACACGGGAGTTACACGTGCAAATGATACATCCTCATTTGACTGACTTGTGCTACGTTTTCATATTTCCAGGTGTTATGGGCAGAAAGCTTTGGAATAATCAGCTAACTGGCAGCTAGCAAAGCAGAACTTGGGCCTAAACAACAAGCAACTTTCAAGTCTGCGACATAACATTTTAACTTCATCACATGAATAGTTACGAATCATAACTCCCCAAGAGTCAGACTATGCCTAGAATGGAGAGCTCTCAAGATTTAAACTCACTGACATTAGTCTCACATTACCAGAAGTCCAGACTGCACTTGCACTGTGCCAAAGTCAGTCTTGTACTACATTACTTGTACAGATAACTGAGTGAGAAGGGTGTCTGGCAAAACACGCTTGCTTAGAAAACACATTTCTTGTCACGGTGTGGATTTTGAATACATTTGAATGACGTTTACCTGTGTACTTTAATATGTGATTTAGAATGCAAATGATGACAGGAATATAGAGCTTCAAAATCGTTTGCCGGCACTAGTTAATCTTAAATTAGAACTTGCAGTCCTAATTTATTTTCATGCCACATTTTGTCTTGATTAATCCACAGCTTCTCCTGTCTCTTTTTCAGTCACCCCCTTAAAACCAAAACAAGTCAAACTGATGGACTTTGAGTTACAGTGACCACCCACCAAGTATTGCTGAATAGTTCAAACAGGTGTTAAAAACAAACAAACAAATAAACACGTGAATGAGTCGACTGTACAAACACTCAAGTCCACTCAAGACACCCCCACACTATAGACCTAAAACCACGTACAATATAGATGTTACGGCACTCTCTTAACCAACGGAAATTGTTTGTTTCAGAATTGCAGTTTCCACAGTTGCACATTTATGTTTTGAAAAGATAGTGGAACAGTGCCACACAAACCTCGAGCACCGTCTATCGATTTAGCAGTGGAACCACCATATTAATATTATTAATAAGATGACTCAGACCAACCGTATGGTCTCAAAACAACTATGAAATAACACCAGTGTTGCATGACCTTTAGAAATAGATGTCAGACTGTCGTAACTCCTGTTCTTGTAGGACATATTCTTACCAGGAGCTCACTCTCTCTTAACTGAAGTGGCCACAACAACCACTTCTCCTACATGTAACCTCAGCTTAGTTTTGAAACAACAAGGCACGCAAGATATTCATTACATCTACAACAAGCAAACAGTTTGAGCTGTAACTGTAGCTCTTGATTATTGTAACAGCTATGTAAACAACTGGGTCATTTTAGATATTCAAGGTCAAAATTTGAGTGAGTTTAACACACTAGACAAGTTGAGCATGTTCCGACCCTTATTTAGAACATGCCTAACACTAAACACTGGCCTTGAGTCATTCCTGTACACCGTCTTCCCACTGATTTGAAACAAAAGCTAAATTTCAGCCACAGTCTTCTCAATATGACTCCTGACACGTTGCCATAGTAATATCACCAGACTATACAAGTGTGCAGCCACAGAAAGAGGCAAAAATGAAATCTATACAGTGTGTGTGTGCCATTAAACGGTGAGATCCCTTACCCATGTGATCGAGAGGTCTTCAGATGCGCATCATAGCTGCGTCGTCCTCAGCAAGAACTCTCAGCCCCTGTAAGGCAAAGACAGAAGTTGAAACATCTACATTACATTAATAATATAGACCGCACTGTTTCTGCACACAAAGTGTTTAACTATTACGTACAACTATGGCTTTAACTGCAAACATTAGTCCACAACCTCCCTCTTTGTAAGCAATTTAGCAATCTGCCCTGACTCCCTGAGTAACGCCTAAGCCACGTGTTTTACACATGTTGCCGTGTGTTTAAATCTTGTTTAATACCCACAAGAGCCATAAGCTTTTGTGACAAATTACCTTAATTAGAGTGGACATTTTAACAGCGGCGTGTCAGTGAGTGGGTGAAAAGGCAGCCAGGAGAAAGTGTTCTGAACAGAGGGGCGTGTCACCAAACAATGACAGAAAGTGGGTCAGCGATGTAAAAAGCTAAATCAGTCAGTAGATATCGGAGCTATGCACAGTGCAACTGTCCCCTGGTAGATAATAATTACAATACTCCTTGAAGGAGAGGCATGCTTATGTATAAAAAAAAGCAAATGAAACAGACATGTAATTAGAAATTCAATTTAGTCATGATACATTTTCATATTAGTTCTTGTACTGGGGCCAACATGCTGTGTGTGGGTCCGGTTTTCATGTACACTCAAATGCGCAAGTCACATTTTGTGAAGTCGCCATTTCATAAGAAAAGTCGTCTGTGTGACGGTCGGACCTGGCTCACTCACACTCATTTCGTGCAAGTTAAGTCACCATGCTCATCTGCCGGTGGCTAAATTAGCAAGATAGCACGGCAAGCTATTTGCGGAAATACATTGCACACACACACTCACGGTGGCGGTCTGAATGGGCTGCACATACTACAGTGTGTAACGTTACGTTAACCCACACGCTTTGTATAGCTGATAGTCGGCGACCCCGACGAATGGCTCACAATGTAGTTTATTCCTATTATTAGTGTTATCATAAAGCAACAGATGCTCCTTCCTCTGCTAATGCATCGCTCTGTCTATGAAGTGTAACATTTAAGTCAACACTGGTGTAATGTAGCGGCGGGCTGACAATTGTCCACATGTCATGGGTTATAAAGTGGGGGGAAAAGGGAGTGTGTTTGATCGGCGTTAGCGTTTTAGGTAATTGTAAAAAAAGAAAAGAAAAAGTAAACACACACAACTTGCGCTATCTTCTTGTCTGCCTCTCTTAAGCACTGCAATTAACAGTTTACTATTTACAAGCCGTTTGAACGCGGCGCTGCCATGAGCTGAGTAACGTTAGCTCACCGGCTAACACGCGAGTTCACGTTAGTTTTGCCTCGGCGGCGGCCGTACCCGTCACCGCACATGCAAGGGGAGGCAAAGACTTCGTTCATTTGATGCAGGTCACCAACACTTAACTAACGCAACGAACACTACACGGCGTATCGCTTTTTGTTGTTGTTTTAAATTAATTTAAATAGCAACGGAACACAGTCGGGTTAAGTTAGCTTCTTTGAAACCCAGCTAACACGCTAGCTAGGTGGCTAACGCTAGCACGCTATGCTAATGACAGTGTTGCTATAATCTCGTACCTACTTGGTTAAAACGTGTGTTTTTTTTTCAATTGACGATATCTTCCACGGCTCTCGTGTTCAAAATCAGACCATGTTATCTCTTTTAATCGATTGCAAGACAGCTGGTTTGTCGCACATATATTAACGATCATTAGGTTATAATATTTAAACTGAAGCCAGGCGGTAAGAAGCCAGCAACGGCTTCAGACATTCGACACAGTGGCGTGACCCGACATGCGGAAATGAGCCGCCTGTAACTACTGTTGTTTCAAACCGCCACTATGTAATATATAGCTCAATATCACGGTGAACCCGTGACGACGGCGGCGGCGATGTATTCACCTCCACCTCGACACAATACGGTCAAGTTAGGTGGGAAACCTGTGTAAGAAAAGAAAAAAACGAGCTAACACGTCTATAAACTGTCAACGGTTATTTCAAGTGTCTCTAATGTAAAGCTAGTGAGATACACTAACCTATTTTTTGCACCACCAAACAACAACAACAACACCTCGTGGTTTGCTTACAGCCGTCCTCAGGCGTTGATTAAACATTAGCTCCGGGTCCGTTTGACAAGTTCACACAGCAAAATGGAGCCACATTTCCTCGTTGAAACCGACCAATGAGGTGGAATAGAGAGAGAAAAACGCCGAGGCCTCTGGAAGTTTGTCCCGCAGCCAAGCACCAGTCATAACAACAGTGCGCGCCCATCCCCCACTACACCTCTTTTTTGCTTGTCTGGTCACCACTAGCCATGGATTAATGACACCCCACCCCCTCTCCTTTGCTCAGTCATTCAGACTGGGAAAGTCAACAACAAGCTTACATCATCATTGCAATCTGTGTTTTACACTGATTTTTTTTTTTTTTTTTTTTTTTTTACCCATCCCCCCACCCCCTGTGGAACATAATACATAATCATATTAATTTCTTCTGTGTTCCCAGCAAAGCAAATACCCTGAATACACGCTGTACCCAGATCAGGTACAGATTTATGTAATGTCAGGGATTCACTTGAGTAACAATTCAGCACTGACCTTCAAATTAGAGTATCTTGTATCACTACGTGCCTTGTTTGACTGGGATGAATGTACCGTCCCCGTTTAAGTGGCTGTAGGCAGTGACTGTCTGAGCCTTTTCCATTGTTGAGATGATGACATATTATGAAATGCCGACTGGGGGGGGGTATTCAATTAGTTGTGCAGCAAGTGTGCAGCTTACACTCAATGTGTTTTTCTTGTTACCACAAATGTAACCACCCCTGCTGGATGCATGCATGGATGCACTACATCCTTTTTTTTTTGTTTCACACACGACCACAACTTTGAGATAGTGTCTGTCAGTTTGTGAGTCAAATTTAGCTGACGCTTTTATACAAAGTGACTTACAAAACGGGGAAACAATCAAGGTACAGGATTTATCTTATACAGGCTTAGGATATCATCTTTAGCCAGGTTAACATTGATCATATGACAGAGGTACACGATTTGCATGTAATCAGATGGCAAGAGTCAAAAAGGCATTCATTTGTATAGCCTATCTGATTAACTGTGTTGTTGAGTGATGGATTTGTCTGTAGCAGATGCTCTGTGCTACTGCAGTCCACCGATTCTCTGCCTTTGCTACCTCCCAACCTCTGAGCTGTTTGATCCTCCCACTCAATTATCTCAGTGCTCATCTGGCCCTTTGTCAACATCCTTGCAACTAGTTCACCAGAGACCTACCAGTCTAATATCTTGTGCCGCACATTCACTAATAGGGATGGATGATAACACATTTCAATGCATTGTAATTTCTTTAGAGCAAAAGCTGGGACAATGCTACCAAAGGTGGTCTCAATGTCAAAAACCAAGGCACAGAGCTAGGCACAAAATTATGCAAAGCAGGTTTCGGTTTCAGTGATGTTTGTCTCTACTAGCTCATGTACAGGGTGATTTCCCACGTTCTGCCTCTTGCTTATTTCTCCTCAAGCCAGGAGAAACAGAAATATGTACTCCATCACTCCCACTGCGTGAGAGTGTTTTGGCTGCCAGTGAAGAAATGCGAGGCAAATTCCTCTTCTCCAATGCCAGGCTTTACGCAATATATGATTCACTCCACGGGCAAATATTGTGAATTGACTTGCCTCTTTTCTGTGACTGTGAATCCTACTCATTCTTTTACATATGTACACATACTGTATAATGTACATTAACATATATAATAATATACATGTCAACATTAATTAGTAAAAAGCTTCAAATCACAAGTTCCGCCTGCGTTCTCCAGTTAAATGAAATTAGCACTGTTTCCTTCCATAAATGTGAGACTGTAAGGAATACAGCAGCGTGGTATCTGTGTGGGGGCGGGGAACTAATCTGCAGGACAATAACACAAGGTTGCTATGGATGTGAGCACAGCGGCAACACTGATAAATATGTGCTGGGCCTGTTGGCATTGTGCAATTGCTTGGATACTGCCACACAAGTGGCACCAAGCTTTATCAACTGCCTTAGCAACAGCCTTTTCATTTCTGCGTGTGTGTTTAAAAAAAACACTGATCAGGAGATTAGTGGATGTGAAGCTATGAATAATAACTGGAATTTTTTTTTTTTAACCTGCAAACCCCCTCAGAATAAGCAATACTTAAAGTGACCCTCTGTTGCAAGCCTACATGCCCAGAATATGAAATGTGACTTCATTTGTGGCTGCAGATGTTTGTCATTTCTAAAGATAACGGAATTTATCTCAAAGATCCAAAGTGTGATGAAAAATCTGCACGTTGCTGAGAGTATGTCTTTTATCGCAGGTGCCACTCACTCACTATATGAATATTATTAACACTCCATATCCTACATGTTAAATAACAGCAATTCAAAGATAAGATCAGGCCAGCTTGACCCTAATAGCTGTCAAATATTTGAGCTAGTCACCTCACGCGCATCATTAACATGATGTATTATGCCTGCGAGAGAAGGGACTGCAGCTCAGCTTCACTGCCTGCTCAGCAAGAGCTATTTTTAGATCCTGAGAAACAAAGAAGCAGAATTGCCTTTCATCCCTCCTCAAACAATATTGTTTCACCTCCAAATGTGGTACTTAAAGACAGTCTGCACTTCTTAAGAGCTATGTTTAGACCCAACCTCAAATAAATATGACTGCCTTTCCATCTGTCCATGAGTCTTTTTTTTTCTTTTTCGCATCCTACTATATTTGTGCATATGTTTTCCCGCTGTATGCAAAAGGGTGCTGTCATTTTTTTCAAGGATAAATCTAAGGTTAGGGTATAATTAAAGGGGAAAGAATCTGAGCTATGAGGCAAGAAGGAGCCGTAGTTTATCAGGGAGACTGTCTTATATTCTACTCTCTAGACATCACTGGATGGAGCTTGGAGGAATGTAAATTGGTGAGTAGTGCACACTTCTATCAGAATTTGATCTGATGCTGCCACAATAAGGGACAGACTTTCATAATAACACACACACACCAAGGGGGACGAGTAAAGACTGCAGCCAAGATGGCTCATTATCTATGGTCTGTGAAGGAAAACCCCCTCCCCAGCTGGTCACTACCCACAGAGAAGCTACAGCATTAGAAAACTGCAGATTAAATTTGTTGGAGAAAAAAATTGCAATGCCACATGCTATATTTAATAATGATTTTTAAAATAAACACATTTCACAGAAGTCTAGCACACAAAGCAGAATCTTTGTTCACAATCCTGAAATAAATAATATAGATGTGAAATGCTGGCAGCGGAATTTTGAGCATTTTGTCGATATCAGAAGAAACTACCAACAAAACCTGATTTTTTTTTTTCTGGATCAGAATGGTTTTGATGGCTTTATCTGCAGATCTAGTACATTTTTGCAGCACATTTTTGTGGCAACAATAAAAAAAGATGCTGAATATGATGAAGATGTGATCATTGTATAAAGCAGTTTATTCTCAGTTTTTCAACATCAGAAAAAAGATCAACAATCAAATAAGAGATAGTTGTTTGCAGTACATCTGTTAATAATGAAAGATACAAGCTTAAGATACGGCTTTATATATTCATCACCAACACACTGACTAAACTGGCCTTTAGCAAAGTAGCTACTGAAATATTTCCAAATAAAAACGCTTGTCCACACTTAATTTTACCAAAATAAAAGCATCACTCCGAAAAGTCAACCACACCTTAATTAAAGTGATCTATTGTTGATAATCAGTCAAAGAGGAAACACCCCCAATTTATCTTTGTCCAGTTTCTGAGGTTGCAGAGACACCTTGTGGCGAGATGTGGCAGAGTTGTGTCGTCACAGTGTTTGAAGCGGTGGCCTTCAAGTTGCATATACATACTGTACATTTGTGACATGTAATGGCAGAAGTGTTTAAAATACTTGCGTTGGAATTCTTCTGTGGGTGAACAGCAGTGCCTGCAACAAACATAGCGACAGGCCCACTGTCGAGCCAGTTATTTGGAGGTGCAGTTGAGATTCATTGTGCTTGACTGATTCATTTTAAGCATGACAGCATTGTACAGGGAACTCATATTACTAACACAGGTATGGAAGGCATTCTGCTCACTTGGGGTAAGAGTTTAAATAAGAGATGGCCAGCTGCTGTCCCTGAGAGCCAAGACCATGTTGGAGTGCCACTGCTGACAGTTGTAGCCCAAAGTCTGGATTATCATAACAACACATCGGGAAGAAGTAGAAATTCACAGATTGTAAGTATTACCACTGCTATTTCAACACAGCACACACTAGTCACACACAAAGGATGGGGCTTATTGTAATTCAGATCTGTAAAGACAAGAGATTATTGCAGGCACCACAAAGAAACAGTGAGATTGTGAACACAGATGGCAAAGACCATGTGCTCAAAAAATGATCCAGCCAACAATACAGGGTCAGCTTTGGAAATTCCACAGTATACAGTCTCCTTTTTATGGAGTGCCTTGATGAATCTTAACTGGATAATAATGATAGGAACGTGCTGTTTTTCACCTCTGTGTTTGAGGAACAACAACACAGTAAATAACTGCAAAATATACATAATTAAACTCTGAATGGATGACTGGGTTTGACATTGTGTACAATAATATGAACTGCATGTCTAATGTGCTTGAGTCTATAATGGCTTTCTCTGTTAACACTGTCCAGTTGCTGCGTGCGCACTTCAGGTAAGTGTTTACTGCTCCGTTATACCTCTGTGGCGTGCTGTGCAGTGAAGCGTGTGACTTTTTAAAGGCACCCAACACTACAGAGCACCTGACAGGGAAGCAATAATCACTGGAAGGACAAAGCAAAAAATACTTCCTGAGACATTCTTCATCAAAGAGCGTGTTGATAGCAGGCCAGGCTTTGAATTCCACTGTGCAGTCAAGCATGCAAGGTAAGTAAACACCTACTAAAGCAAAATTTGCAGGATCAAAGCTCAGAAGCACTCAGATCTACCTATATGTTTATGCCTCTATCTATTTATTTTAGTTTTTGGATGGACATGCAATATGAGCTCAATAAATCAAAAGAAAGTTACAGATAAGTCATATAAGATGATAAATGGATTCTGAGACAATGGGCCCCTAGGCACAGACATGTAAAATGGCCCCCACTCCTCCTACATAGGAGCAAGATACCCGGACTGCAAGAGACACAGAATGACATGGTTGTTGAGCATCCGTTTGTGCTTGTTTTGTGTCTGTTCTTTGTCTTTTGCATATGTTTGTGGTTGTTTTGTGTGTTTGTAGTAATTTTTTTGTGGTCATTTTGCATCTCCACTTTTTGCATCTTTTTGTGGTCATTTTGTGTCCCTTTCTAGTTGTTTTGCATCTCTTTCAGTGACACTGTGGGTGAAGCAGAATTCCCAGGTGTTGCTATTGGTTGCAGCTGAACTTCAGTAATTAGTTTACACTGGAGATAAACTGAGACGTTTGCCCAGGGGCCCTCTGACCACTTGGGCCTGGTACGCCCATTCAGTAATCCATCCATTTAAAAGATAACACCTGCTCTGTAGTTATGTCCTCTACCATAAACCATTTTGGTTTATCACTCATTCAGTCTCAATATGGAAGAGAGGCAGCTGGAAGAAATATAACCAAGGACACACCCATAAAGAATATACAGTAAGGCCGATCTGCCTCTAGCTCAGGATATCTAGTTCATTAAACTGATAATAGGAGAATCTGAACAATACGTTCCTGCTTGGGTAAGCAGTTTCAGACAAGTGCTGGGTGTTGGAGAATCTCCTCAGACACACAAAGACTGTCTCCCTCCTCTGCTTCATGTGGTGACACTGCAGACTCAGGAGCTTTTTAAATAGGCAGCGATATGAAGAATGACGCTAATATATACAAAATCAATTTTTCAAGTTGCTGACTGTCATTCAGAACCATTTGACATTATTTATGATTCAGTTAAGTGTTAAGTACCATTTCACTTAAGGTTTCAGGGTCTCGTCAATTTTACTGGAATTAACAAACTTCTTTTTATTACCTCAAATGGATGCAATTTTCACCACTCTCAATTTTCATAAAGGAGAACGTTTTTGATAAAAATAAAGAAATAGAACACTTCTGGAATGTGGAAAAATATGTAATTTACATGTTGTTTAAATTTGTTTCCTTCATTTGAATTGACCTTGGATGGCCCTGCAAAGTCAAGCTCAATATAGTGAGACTGCCAGTCCTCATCATTAAGGGCAGTGTCGTTCTCCATTCCTTATAAGTTATCAGGGAGGAAGTCTCCTGCCACTGCAAGTCCAGCCTACATGGAGGCACAGCTACCAACAAATACACTGCTTTCAAAACCCTTTAAAAGCTTTAGCCTGACTATGAAGTTGGTATAAAGGAGTAAGGCGGTCTTTCTGTGAGTGTGTGCGTGTGCGTGTCCATGTTTAGCTGAAATCAATACAGTTATGTGTGGAACTTAAGGCACTCGAGAGGCAATGGTCAGCGCGGTTTTACAGAGGAGAAAAAGTTGTAAGACAGAGCATAAAATTCATGTAAGTGTGTCTCTTTGTTGCAGATGTGCATGTGGAATGTTTCAAAGAAAACATAAAACCAAGATAAGTTTTTTTAGTTTCTTTCAGATTTCTTTTGTTGCACTGGGATTTTCTCAGCAACATTTCCCATAAGCAGCTGGAAATGTAATACTATGAGGAAATTACTCATCTAAAAGGAACTTGTTGGCAGGGTTTTCTAACTATTCTGCTCCTAGCACTCTGGCAAGGTTGTTAATCCCCACAGAATGAAAACAGCCTGCTTATTGTGCTTACATGTTAGAGGACAGGATAGTAGCTACAGAATGTCCATTGTTTTCTGATTATTCATCTGAAGGAGAGTAAATAAACAATATGATTTGACTGCTGATTCCCTCTTGATTGATTTGTATTTCTAATTGAATTTCGACTCAGGACTTTGGGGAGAGTGACATCACTGCTTTATGTGGCCACACATAACTAATAGCGTGGCCCTGTAAATACATTTGTTCTAAATTATGTCTTGTAATGAATGCCTGGCAATCTCAAGAGTGGGTTTGCATCGACTCTCACCTTATCGCTAACCCTCGGGCGACCCAGAACAAATAACTCATAATGCCTCAATCATTTGCATCTGAATCAAGGCTAATATTATTTATGGAACCAAAGCAGCACATGTGGCATTGAACGCTGTGTTTTCCGCAAATGGTAGGACTGGGAGAGAGCGAGACGAGGCACAATGCAAGGTGTTGTTGTTGTGCCAAGAGAGGACCCAATGACTTTGTGTTGACAGCAGAAGAGTTCAGGATACAGCAGGTAGGTTTTTTTTTTCATCAGCATTAACACCTTTCATCTGTGGCTATCTGTCATCTTGTTTACCCTTTGTAGCGTTTCTTTGTGTTCAAAATGAGATGTTTACCTGGTGGAGTATATGAGGGGTGCTTCCTGTCCCAGCACTGCATAATACTCTGATAAACAGGAACTGCTGTGTGCAGGGCTATTGAGAGCGATATATATTTCTTTTGCACAAAAATAGTGAGTTTGACAGCAAATATGCAACAAAGGTACAGTAAGATTTGCCTTCCACGTTTGCTTTGTAACCAGTGACTTGGGATTTCTGCTATGTTTATGATCCAAGTAGTGGAAGTGTATTTTTATGGGACAAAAAATGTACTCTTTATGCTTCAGAACAGCTAAACATAAAACTGGCTATAATTCACAGGTCTTTTCAGCAGTCTTTCCGTTCTACATCAGCAAGCAGAGGAGGACGTGGATCATCAGGGAAGATGTTCTTTGTGGCAGGGGCCAAAAATACAGGAGGATCGGGTGGAGGAAATGAAAGGAGGTAACAAATTCACACCCTTCAGTCTTAACAGCTGACTAAAAATACAAATGGGAAAAGGTTGGCTCTTATCTGTCATGCACTTTGATTTTTATGTCATAATATTTGCACTGTAGTTTTTAAAATATACATATAATAATGACTCATTTTCTATCATCAAGGTCAATCTACCAAAAATTCCGTGAAGTAGATTTATTGGACAAGAAGAAGACAGTGACAGCTCTAAAGCCCGGTGAAGATCGGGCCATTCTTTTGGGACTTGGAATGATCCTCTCTTCAGTCATGATGTATTTTGTCCTGGGGATCACTATATTACGCTCCTATGCAGACAGGTACAGGCCCGATGTTCAAGGTTCTTTTTTTTTACACCCTATAAAGCAACTGTTAACTGATATTTCTCTCAGAAAGATGTTTTATTCAGCAGATGTCCTTGTTGAAAGACAGCTTTGATGCTATCTCAACTTGAAAATTGCATAAAAATGAATACTTTATGACATTATAAGAGATGTGTTGAGCTCATACCATGATATCCCCAAAGAGTTTTTGCATTAAATTGGATGTTCGTTTAAATGTCAACACAGTGTGTGGACAGAAGAGGGTGTGTGCATTGTACTGAACTCCACGGTCACAGCAGACATGAACTGTTCCTACAACTGTGGGTCAGACTGCTGGAGAGTCTCCAAATACCCCTGTCTGCAGGTCTACGTGAGCGTCAATAACACAGGCCGTGTCAGCCGTTTATCTCACAATGAAGAGACCCAGGACACCAGCTCTGAAGTGAGTACAGTGCCAGAGGGGAAAATACTGAGAATTACTGAACCGTTTCAAATGTTGACAAAGGCTGTCAGATGTTGGCCTGATTATAGATGCACTCTGTTCTCAGTTCAGAAAATGTTAGTCAATAGGATTTGGCATATTTCCTGGTCAAGCTGAAAGATGACACATGAAGGGTGATGCAAAATATTGCAAAATAAAAGAAACTTTACCTGGCGTCAACAGAACAAAAAGTATGACCAACTGAGTGCCCTCTAGATAACCTCAGTGTGCTTCAACCATGTCCTTGCAGTGTTTCTATGTGCCCAGGTGCCAGAAGGACAGCATGGCCATGCATGTGATGATTATGAACATCTCCGAGCGTCTGAAGGTGAACCAGCAGGTCCCCTGTTACTACGACCCCAGTGAGCGGCACGAAACCGTTATCCTGACCCGGCTGTACGACCACAGCGTCGTCGTCCACTCATTGCTGTGGCCCTCGTGTATGCTCACAGGAGGGGCTCTCATCATCGTGATGGTGAAGCTCACGCAGTACCTCTCCAGGCTGTGTGAAGAGATAGGGAAGATTAAGAGGTGAAATATGCTGCAGCAGCTGTGAAAGCCAAGCATATGGCAATTTGGTGATGGACATATGACATAAAAGGGGTTTGATTTAACCAAAGCGACCTCGCTGTGACCTCTTGCAAACGTTCCTCTCTGACTGAGACGTGTGGAACAGCTGACTTTAACTCTGACTCAAGGATGTGAATGTTTATAAAAGCAAACAGAATGTTCCGAGGCGGAAACGGTCAGACAGGCTGTTAATTCTGGGAAAACTATGACTGGATTTTGCATGGTGTTAAAGCATTGTAAAATGTTTTATGGCTACTTGTTTGCAAGAGTTTGTTACACTTGTAATCTTAAATATTCCATATTATGAGCGTGTTCTTGCTATGTCACATATGATATAAATGACAATACCACCCTGTGTTTAAATCTACAAATGGGAACTTCCTAAAACTTTCCTACGTTTTGCTGATCATATGTCATCGTTGTTATTTGATATCCACTATCTCAGCGACCAAAGAATATGTGCAGGTCTCTCATGACAAAATGTCTTTATGAGCGAACATACTGCAACACATACATAACTTGATGTGGTTTTCACAATGTTGGAAAAGCTATTCAGGAGAATTTATCTCACCAAACTTTGCACAAAAATCTAATTTATCGAGATGATCTAACACAATGTATGCTTACAGATTATATAGGAACATCTTGCTTGGGTTTAATGCACAGAAAAAATGTAATTTGATTATGGATTCCAGGGTCAGGAGTCATACACTGTGTGACTGTACAGGTTAAACAACGATAATCTCTCCAGGGTATAGAAAGCACACATCTCTGCCAAGGCTGGACAAGAAATGAGTTTGCTTAATTTGATGATGGAAGCAGTTCATAAAGCATCAAAACACACACACATATAATGCTGATTAGTCGACGGTGGTTATAATTTCTTGGAGAATATTGCTTGAATACCTGACTTTGTAGGATGGATGTGCAAAGGTTCAGACTATAACCACTGGGCATTAACATTTATGATGTTGCTGATGCCCAATGGCCTGTAACCTTTCACAGAGTTCCGTTGAAATGTCACATAAAGATATTTTAAATAAAAAAACAATGCCCTGACAGCAATAAAACACAACATGCAATGGATTGAATGCATCTATCAGTAATGTGCTCTTGATCTGGAGGCTCCATTCACACACATGCTGGTGAAAGAATGTGCTGTGGGCTCTCTGGAACAAACACTTAAGCGCCGTTCCTCTTTGGGAAAACCGTGAAACACACAGTGAACAAGCGGTTTCCCCCTCACTGAAGTCCTTCATGACAAACTCCTCTCTCCACCATGTAAACTAACTCGCCGTGTGGGAGGGCGGTGCATGAGGATGAGCCTGCTAGCAGCCCTCGAGCAGCAGCAGCAGCAGCAGCAGCGGGCTAGCCGTGTGGAGCTAACGTGCTACCAAACTGCAGTTTATTTTCGGGACAGCACGATGAAGAACATCATGAAGTATTACAGACTTATTCCACCACAGTGTATTGACAACATCACCGGGAGCTAGGGGAGTCTTTTCTTCACTATAGCGGGTCTGTCCCGACCCTCCAGTATATTGTTTGGATGGACTAAACGTTAGAGCTTAGCGCCGCCGCTTGAGACTCGCCGAGCGGGCGCGGATGGGACTGACACAGCCGGGCGGTGCTAATGATTGTGCTCTGACTAGCTCCGCGGCTAACCGGGTGGCGTTAGCTATCTGACACAGGTAGCTTTCTATTTGTTTTTTTCCTGTTTTGTTGTGTGTTCACTTGTTCTGTTCACCGAAACAGCTACCCATTTACTCACACGACAACCCGCCGGGTCTCGTCCCTCTATCACAGTAACGTTACACCGACATTAGCGTGTGTGGCAGACGAGGTTTCATGTTGTGGATGACATTGATCTGCTTAGTGAACTTGGCTAGCATGGTTAGCTCGCTAGCTAAGAAAGAGCAGCCGCTAAGCAGCTGCACAACACGAACCAGTCGGAAGTTTCAGTCCACACCGGGATAAACGATGTGTTAGCCACACTTTAACCAACGTGTTTGGTGATACTTGTTTTGTTTACATCATTTCTGAAGTCCTTTTCATTCGACATCACTGGACATTAATCACTTCATCGCCGCCGTCCTTGAGTTAGCATTGAGTTATTTTAACACCAGCTTACTGAAGCGAAAGTTTTTTGGGGGGATATATATATATATTTTTTTTCCGTCTCTGTTGTGATGACAAGTCGTGTTATGGTTAGCTCAGTGGCTAACGTCACAATCATGAATAAACGCTGCGATGTTTTTGAACTGGTGCAAGTTAAAGTGTTCAAAATAACAACGCTAAGTGGACATAAATGTGTTGCTACCAAAGTGATTTAATGGTTATGAGCAGTATGGTGGGTTCAAAAACATTAAAGCAATATACAGATATAGGTATCCCCCTGTTATGTATTTACTTATGTTTATATTAAATACCCATGTGAACTTGGCAGGGAGTATTAAGCATTTTGATGCTCCACCATCACTTCATGTTTATCACAGGTGTTTTGCATTCTTGTACACAGGTCAGTGGCTCTTTTATATAATCCTGTTTCCTTCTTTCTCACAGTTGGTTGACATCGCTCATCTGATAATTACCCGGCTCTGAAAAGAGCGAATTCGCTGGCACGACCATGCCTCCAAGGCCCTCCTCAGGAGAACTATGGGGGATGCACTTGATGCCCCCCAGCATCCTAGTGGATTGCCTTCTGCCAAATGGCATGATTCTCACGTTGGAGTGCCTCCGGGAAGCCACGCTGATCACAGTCAAGCATGAGCTTTTCAAAGAAGCCAGGAAGTACCCGCTTTACCATCTGCTACAGGAGGAGAGCTCCTACATCTTTGTCAGTGTCACCCAGGAGGCAGAGCGGGAGGAGTTTTACGACGAGACCAGGAGGTTGTGCGATCTTAGGCTCTTTCAGGCTTTCCTCAAAGTTATTGAGCCAGTGGGCAACAGAGAAGAGAAAATTCTCAACAGAGAGATCGGTACGGTTCTATTGAACATTACAGTATAGTACTGTAACAACGGTAGGCCTCGGCAATGTCGTTATCCTCAATGAGGAGGATTAACATAATGCCGCTGGCTTTAACTGATCACATATAGTGTGTTATGTGTTGACAGACATTTTACGTGACATGAAAAATCAACTAAAAACTGAAAAAAAAGTTTCATTTGTTTCTCCTTTTTAGGTTTTGCTATTGGAATGCCTATATGTGAGTTTGATTTGGTGAAAGACCCAGAGGTGCAGGACTTCAGAAGGAACATTTTAAATGTTTGCAAAGAGGCTGTGGACCTCAGAGACAGTAACGGACCCCACAGTAGAGCTTTGTACGTATATCCTCCAAATGTAGAATCCTCTACAGACCTTCCCAAGCACATCTATAACAAACTAGATAAAGGTAAGACATTTCACTTTGAGCAGCAACTTCTCAGTGTAATAAAAATATAATATGCAAACATTCACATTTTTGCTCTCTGCACCTGTTCTGTGTCTAAAAATGCTCACATATTTCTTCAGTTTGATTTTTTTATTTTTTTTTTGTTTTGTTTTGTTTTGTTTTTAAATTCTCTTTCCCTCAGGTCAAATCATTGTGGTTATATGGGTCATTGTGTCACCCAGCAACGACAAGCAGAAGTACACCCTGAAGATCAACCACGAGTATGTGCCGGAGCAGGTGATCGCCGAAGCCATCCGTAAGAAGACGCGTAGCATGCTGCTCTCCCAGGAGCAGTTAAAGATGTGTGTGCAGGAGTATCAGGGAAAGTACATCCTCAAAGTCTGTGGCTGTGACGAGTACTTACTGGAGAAATACCCTCTGAGTCAGTACAAGGTAATCTAATCTAATCATATGCTAGCTACATCTCATGTCATTGTGCTTAGAGGGGAAGAGATTCACTTCACATCAAATTACCATCCAGCACAAATGTGCCCGGCATTCCCGACATGAAATTAAATTTGTGAGAGAATGTGCTGATGCAAGAACAGGCTGTATACATCACCGCATATGAACACAGAGTACTGAATGTTTTGGTTGTTGCTGACTTGTAATTGTAAAAATCTAATTGTTTGTATGCTGATGATAAACATGGAAATTGTATGAGCAGCTTCAAAATGTCAAGTGGCATAAGTAGCTTCAAAATGTCACTTCGTCTGTCCTCGACAGTACGTGCGCAGCTGTATCATGCTGGGACGGATGCCCAACTTGATGCTAATGGCAAAAGACAGCCTGTATTCCCAGTTGCCCATGGACAACTTCACCATGCCGTCGTATGCAAGGCGAATATCAACAGCAACGCCGTACATGAACGGGGAAACGGCCACCAAGTCTCTATGGACTATCAACGGGACACTGAGGATCAGGATACTGTGCGCCACTTACGTCAATGTCAACATCAGAGACATTGACAAGGTACGCATTCAGTACGTCGGTTGGGAGCTGTGACTCCTTCATCATGTTTTATTTAAAGAGTGTTGCTTTGTTCTGCTTTGACTGAAATACATTCTGTAATCTCACATCTCCAGAACCTTGGAGGTTATTATAAGATGGTGCAGTGCCCTACACTTCACGCACTCTGAGCCAAATACATCATATGTTTGTGTACAAATCCCTTGTTCTTCTGGCTGCTCTAGATCTACGTCAGGACTGGGATATACCACGGTGGAGAGCAGTTGTGTGACAATGTCAACACCCAGCGCGTGCCCTGCTCGAACCCCAGGTAGTACACAATGATGAATAGCCTTCTGTACTCTGGAATTTCACTCAGCTTTGCGACAGTAATGTAATTGATTATGTAAATGGTTCTTTCTCTGTTTATTCCAGGTGGAACGAGTGGCTGAACTATGACATGTACATTCCAGACATCCCCCGTGCTGCACGACTCTGCCTTTCTATCTGCTCTGTGAAAGGAAGGAAAGGAGCTAAAGAGGTTAGCAGTGAAACACTACATTTAAAAAAATAAAGGCGAAAGGAGTTACTACGCGGAGAAGTCGCAGCTCTCCATTCAACAGCTCATCACGGCTTCTCGTCGTCTTGTTTCTGTTGCTCTCCGCCATAGCTAAAACTGATCCGCCTCCTAAAAGTGCCAGAAATTGTTCTGTCATGTTTCGTAGACATTTTTTTATTTGTAATTGTGGTCAGCAATAAGCCCAGAGACAAACACATTGTGTTTCCTCTGTCTGCTGAAGCAGCAGCAGCAGCAGCAGGGGTAATGTTGAGTTTTCATTAGCAGTAACCATGCAGCTTGGACACGGCTGTGGGAAAGTGTACAGTAAACAGTGAGACTGATTTTAATGAGATAGAACACTAACATGGATTGTTTTTTTTCTGTGAATCCCTAATGTATAGGCACACAATTTGATTGAATTTGGCACTGGAATCGCAAATTCCTCCAATGAAACAATGAAAACGACTGCGTAGTAAGGACGTTACAAAATGTAAATACATAGAACAGCTATGCAAAAACATGCAGATCATAAATAAAAACAGAAACGGGAGTACAGATTGTAACTTAAATGCTGTTTGATTTTTATTCGAATCAAAGCAGCGAACAGTCAGTTAATAATTAGAATGGGAAATAAACAACTGCCCTGTGCTGTGCACTGCACCTGTCTGTTTCATAGCCCCGAGCTGTTGCCTCTCTAATCATTTTCATATGCATCATCTTCCTGGAATTTTCCTGTAGGAGCACTGCCCTCTCGCCTGGGGCAACATCAACCTGTTTGACTACACCCACACATTAGTAGCAGGTAAAATGGCTCTCAACCTATGGCCTGTCCCCCACGGCCTGGAAGACCTGCTCAACCCTATCGGAGTCACAGGCTCTAACCCCAACAAGGTAAACAGCAAATGTTGACATTATTAACACAATACTCACTTGTGTGTATTTTACAGAGCAAATAGTGGTTATAGTTCAAATGGAAACGGATACTGCTCTCCTTTGTCCTGCCATATTTTGTTTGAAAATCTAACAGAATACAGAGCAGTGCATCTCAGAACTATTAAGAAAAGAAAATAATAAGCACAACCCCCCCCAATTTAAAGATTTGTTTCACGCTTGCGTCTGCGACTGACCTCTAAACCTCATGACCCAGTTTTAATCAAGCTGGTGACAACCTGTGGAGTTTCAGAGCTGGATTTTAAGCCGCCTCGATGTAACCAACCAAGCCTATTATCCCACTTAATTACTCATCGACACAGGCACCTTTCTTTGATTGCAGTAATCACCTTGAATGACCTTTTCCTCTTCCACTGCTTTCTTCAACAATGCAGGAGACCCCTTGTCTGGAGCTCGAGTTTGACCATTTCAGTTGCCCCGTCAAATACCCTGATATGACCATCATTGAAGATCACGCAAACTGGAATATATCCAGAGAGCTTGGCTTTAATTACTGCCACACCGGTTTGGTAAGATAACAAGCATTTGTTTGTTTTGTTTTTTTTGTTTTTTGTTCCGCTTATCTGTCATTCTTTCACATTGTAGTTCACTCACTGAGTATCTTAATGTCATCTTTTCATTTACATATTGAGTTTTATGTGACACAAGTCCCTGTAGACCAGACACTATTGGTTCAGTTTATATTAATTACTGCTTTTATTAACTGTGTGTTATATGGTGTCATAGAGTAACAGGCTGGCACGTGACAACCCCCTGACCGACAGTGATACTGAGCAGCTACGGCAGGTGTGTAACAGAGACCCGCTGTCTGAAATCACTGAGCAGGAGAAAGACTTTGTATGGAGGCACAGGTAATGTGTGTGTGGTTGTATACCATTACAGAGGGATTAGATGGGGACATTACACTTCACGCAGAAGTTATTGCACTATAATGTGGAAGTGATTTAGATGTTGTGAAAGTTATATCTAATTAATTCTCTCCTCCTTTAGACAAGACTGCGTCAATATGCCAGAGATCCTACCCAAGATCCTCCTTGCTGTGAAATGGAACTCCAGAGATGAGATAGCACAGGTGAGCTCAAGTTTCTACCGCTTACACGCCTTTATTTTGAAGGGCATCACGTGGGGGAACTAGATATGTGTCTAACTTGCTATACTAACACAACAGCTCAGCTGATATTTACACAGGCATACACTAACACATTGTCACATTGTCATCGCAGTGTTCTATGCAGTCAACAATATGTTTCTTCATTTCAGATGTATTGCCTTCTGAAAGACTGGCCAGCTATCAAGCCAGAACAAGCCATGGAGTTGCTGGACTGCAACTTCCCCGATCCCATGATCAGAGAGTTTGCCGTAAAGTGCCTTGAGAAATACCTAACAGATGACAAACTCTCACAGTACCTCATTCAACTGGTTCAGGTGCATTATTATTATTCTGATAAGACAGTTGGTGTTTCAGCTTGATATACTGAACAAGTGTTTTTAGGCAAACAATGTTTTAATGGCATTTTCTGTGTTTCTCAGGTTCTAAAGTATGAGCAGTACCTTGATAACCCCCTTGCACGCTTCCTACTGAAAAAGGCATTAACCAATCAGAGGATAGGACATTTCTTCTTCTGGCATTTAAAGTGAGTTTATTTTCTTTGTTCAGGAATTTGGAGCTGTTGGGTGCGACTTAAAAGGTTAAGCTGTTGACTGAATGTCACTTCACTGTTTCCTCTCTTCTTGATGTTTTCTTTTCTCTTGCCTACATGTGTGCAGGTCAGAGATGCACAACAAGACAGTGAGCCAGCGTTTCGGCCTGCTTCTGGAGTCATACTGTCGGGCCTGTGGCATGTATCTAAAGCACCTGAGCAGACAGGTGGAGGCCATGGAGAAACTCATCAATCTCACCGACCTCCTCAAACAGGAGAAAAAAGATGAGGCACAGAAGGTAATCTGACAACTGGCAGCTGTTAATTGTGATGCACTGAATCGTTGAGCTGAACATCTGGACCAATCTGGCCACAGAGATTCTAAAATATAGTAGCTTTTATAGCCTTTATATAAAGGTATGCTGTTTTTCAGGTTGTCTAAAATAGATTCATTCTTACTGTAGCAGCCACATATTAATATTGATAAATTAAAGCTGGTAATTTGAATAAAGGCTGGTTCCAAAAAAGGCCAGTATGACCTGTGATAATGTTGGCATAGTAGAATGAACTTAAGTTTTTAAGTTTTTCTGTGCTTAGCTGTTAATGAAGGTCAACACTTGCAGATGTTTCACAATAAAAGCTTTTGAGGGAAATGAAAGGAGTAGCAATAGCAAATTAATGTTGACACAGATCAATGCTGAATGCACAGAGGTGCTGCTTGTTAAAATATGAAATTACTTTACTCAAAAACAAAATAAATTGAAGAAAAGGTCCATCTCATATAAATGGACTTCGACTTCTTCTTCTTCTTCTTCTTTTATTTTGGCATAGACAATGCCAAAATAAAAACACAGTTATGATGACGCAAACTATGAGGAATGAATAAAAACAAGACCAACATTCTTAGAGACGTACAAGATGGAAAGAGATCTATTCATGAGTAATCTCTTTGTGTGGTTATTTCATCAGCTAACCTGAGCTGGTGTGTTTTTCACTAAGCTTGAAATACAAGAAAACTCAAATAAACCACAGCTGTCCTTCACAGATAGGAAGAATTTGGATTTCAAATAAATACTGTACATTACAACATCACATGTATAATGATAAGTACTGGCTACAAGAGGGTTATAGGCGCTAATGTGTAATGCTTAATGTGCCAGTCAGATAAGCTAAGACAGACTTTAATGATGCCACACTGTGGAAATTCACTTGTCACAGCAGCTCGTATACACAAGGTGGATAAGAAGTTACTCATAAATAAGAAATACACAGAAAAAGTCATGCTGGTGTTAAAGAGTCTGACAGCTGTCTGAATGAAGGACCTGTGGTAGAGCTCCTTCTTACATGGTGGGAGTAGCAGTCTGTTGCTCAAGGAGCTGTTTAAGGTTTAAGAAGATTGCAGATGCCACCACAGTGTCATAGAAAGTTTCTAACTGACTCCTGCACACTCCAAAGGACCCCAGTCTCCTCAGCAAGTAGAGTAGCTAACTAACTAGCAAATTGATTTAATACCTAAATGCAGCATTATCAAATCATACGGCTCTCCATGAGTGCTCAGCTTCACAGCACAAAACTTGCTCTGTGAAGCAGCCTTACCTCATTGAGGAAAAGCAGCAGCAAGACTCCACCAGTCAACAAAAATTAGTGTTCTACTAAGTGATTTGTTTTTCACTTTTAAGGTTCAAATGAAGTTTCTGGTGGAACAGATGAGAAGGCCTGATTACATGGACGCCCTGCAGAGCTTCACCTCCCCACTGAATCCAGCACATCAGCTGGGGAACCTCCGGTACATCAACACCCCGCTTACCTAACTCTCCCCCCTCTCAAATGGCTGGTGTTTAATGTTAATTTTCCTCTGCAGGTGTTGCATATGCTTGTTCCTCTTCAAGGCTTGGCTTATTAGTATTAAAAATGCATTCTTTTGAGTAGGGGTAAAGTAAAGCGACATAGTGCGCTAACTGCGCTCAGAGCGCGGCTTTATTTTGCAGTAATTTCAGGTAACATGATTCAGCTGAGGTGAAATAATGTATGTTATTGTTTGTTGTATTATTTCTCCCTCTTAAAAACATATCTCTGTTTCAGCCTGGAGGAATGCAGGATGATGTCATCAGCCAAGCGACCTCTGTGGCTTAACTGGGAAAACCCAGATATGATGTCAGAGCTGCTCTTTCAGAACAACGAAATCATCTTCAAAAATGGAGATGGTGAGATTCTCTCTTGCTACCTCTATTAGTCCATTCTTGCCTCTGTGCATCAGTACACACACACACACACACACACACACACACACTTGAAGATGCTCTCGCTGAACACGCAGCATATTTCATTCTCAGCCTTTAGGGCATATCTAGGCACACTAACACAACCTCATCGACGCATGTTACACAGATTTCTGAAGGGAACAAGTCATGTTATTTGAATCACACTTTACACCAGCTGCTTGTGCATTTTGCTGCAACATCTGTGACCGAAACTGACTTTGACAGCTCTGCTCCATAATGCATCATGGATTGATGATCAAAGGGCAGCTAAGCAGCTAATAATCACCTTACTGTCATCCACCTCCCTGTCTCTCTCCCTGCCTCCGCAGATTTGAGGCAAGACATGCTGACGCTGCAGATCATTAGGATAATGGAGAACATCTGGCAGAACCAAGGCCTTGATCTCAGGTAGGCTCCTTGCTTCACCATGACAGCGAGGATGCAGGTGCACATTAACAGGCGCTGGATGCTTTTATGTTGTGCGCTCCGTACCTGAATGCAGATTAGTGGCAACCCCCGCCAGCCACCTCGAGTCATTTAATATGAAGTCCATCACTGGTGTCCTAATTATTTCTGCCTCTCTTTATGTTTCTTGCCCCGTCCCTTTTCCAGAATGCTGCCGTATGGCTGTCTGTCAATCGGTGACTGCGTGGGTTTGATCGAGGTGGTGAGGAACTCTCACACAATCATGCAGATCCAGTGCAAAGGAGGCCTAAAGGGGGCACTGCAGTTCAACAGCCACACATTGCATCAGTGGCTCAAGGATAAGAACAAGGGAGAGATGTGAGTGGCAAAAACAGTGATTTATGCAGCTTTTCTAGTCTGTGTAGGGCGTAGAGGTGCTGTTAGTGCAAATATTAAGACTTTGTATTAGTCTTAATAATATTGTTGTGTTACGGGAATGAATCCTTTGTGAGAATAAATTATTTTCCATTGGTTTGATTTCTTAGGTATGACCAGGCCATAGATCTGTTCACAAGGTCGTGTGCAGGCTACTGTGTAGCTACATTTATCCTGGGCATTGGGGACAGGCACAACAGCAACATCATGGTCAAAGATGACGGACAGGTAAAGATTACGTTTTCAATTTTTCTTTCCATCTTATATATGCATACTTTCTGTTTCATTCGTTAATTATTGTTTGATTAATTGCTCTTATGTTCTCACAGCTGTTCCACATAGACTTTGGCCATTTCCTCGACCACAAAAAGAAGAAGTTCGGGTACAAGAGAGAGCGTGTGCCCTTTGTGCTCACACAGGACTTCCTGATCGTTATTAGCAAAGGAACTCAAGAGTGCACCAAAACAAGGGAGTTTGAAAGGTAACACCAGTTTATTAAAGCTTTCTGTTCTTTGTGGCAGATATGTCGACTACTTTTCATCCATGCCTGTATCCCTTTTTGTAATTTTCTTCCTTCTCTCCCCTCAGGTTTCAAGAGATGTGTTACAAGGCGTACCTGGCAATCCGGCAGCATGCCAACCTCTTCATCAACCTCTTCTCCATGATGCTGGGCTCGGGGATGCCCGAGCTGCAGTCATTTGACGACATCGCGTACATCAGAAAGACCCTGGCCTTGGACAAGTCTGAGCAGGAGGCCCTGGACTACTTCATGAAGCAGATGAACGACGCTCACCACGGCGGCTGGACTACCAAGATGGACTGGATCTTCCACACAATCCGCCAGCATGCCATGAACTAAAATGCTAGAGTGGAGTAAAGGACTGTGGCAACAACAGCACACTAAGAACCAAAAGAATAGCGAGAAGCGAACGAGGTATTTTCCTAAACACACTAAAGCCTGGGTAATACTTCTGCCAGCGTGTGACTCTGAAACATTACCTGCTAGTGCACCACTAAATGCGGGTGCTCAGAAAGGCCTGTTTCAGGGACATAATGTCTGAATTCTCCTGTTTCGCCAGGTTTCCTCTCCCCGCACTAAGAAACGGGGGCAGAGTTCTGTTTTTCAGTCTTCTTCATAGGAACTAAACAAGTGTAATGGACCTCAACTACATTAGCCTTCTTCATATGAACAAACTATGGATACATTTTTATTTTTCTTGATGTTTTTTTTTTTTTTTTTTCTTTCCTTACATCTACAACCCATCAGCATTAAGAAAGGAACATCATGAAGTGGTATACCATGAGCACAGCTGGCTTTTTCTAATGATGAACTGACAGAGCGTAACTGCATTATTTCCACGACCTATTTTGAACTGATGAAGATGGGGGAGATATCGGCGCACGCAGCCAGGCTAGCTGAAACAAAATTAAAGGGACAATGAGGAGCCTGGCCGCTGCGCAACAAATCATGATTGCCCCCTACAGTCATAAAAAACAATCACCAACACTTTTAGTAAAGTACTGACAAAGGACATGTTGTTAAACACTTAGCATTTAACTCTTTTGGAGCAACTAAAATAAGGACTTATTTGTAGCCTACAGATGTCATGTTTAGAACTCCTGCCACACCAGATAATTGACTTTTGTGCAGCAGTATATCCATAGACTTGTATGCATTCGGTGCACATATTCCTTTTTTTGTGTCTATTTTCTACTGAGCCAAAGTACTAGATGTGTAACCCCACTACTAAGCAGTCTTATTTTTAAAAAAGAAAAAATGAAAAAGAAATAGTCACTACTATTCCAAATCTCGTGTGTACTCATAGCACTGATCTCTGCAGTATTTCTTTTTGTTTTGTTTTGTTTTGTCTTGTCTATCAGTATTATTCAGACAGATGTTGAGGCACAAATGTCCGTCGTCTACCCCACGCAGTTAGATCAATCGGTCTTCTGTTATTCGGCTGACAAAGGCAAGAAACGCAGGGGGAAAAGGATGTGCAGTGTTCCTTTTGTGTGCTGTGCTGTTACACTATGCAAGTTGTGATCCTAATGTGTACTGTATACTGCAAAAAAAAAAAAAAAAAAAAAAAAGTTGTTGATGTCAGAGTAAGGCAGAGAGAGAAAAATGCATCTCCCCTGACATGCTCACACAGAGCAGCGTGTCAGTGGACTTTGTACAGACAGTACATGGAAGAAAAAAAAACTGTAAGAGAATCAGCTGCTTCTTTCCCCCTCAAAAAAGAACTGTGAGAAATGCCTTTGGACCCTGCCTTTTGCTTCTCCTTACCAGGTTTATATTTGGAGCTTCAATCTAAGCCATCTGTAAAATGTTTGAGCTGTTGGATTTTGCGCCCATCTCTTTGTTCTCGATCACACGTACGACAGATATTATAAGACACCCCTCGTCTCCTCACACTTTGCCATATTGTCCCAGATTGTGACATCCAGGTAAAAAAAAAAAGAAACCGAAGTGATTTTTTTTTTTTTTTTTTTTTTTTTAACCTTCAAAGTGTCTTCTTCCTTCCTCTTTCCTATGATTGTCACCCTTATGTGTGGAAGAATAGTCTCGGCAGGGTTTGCTCACTGCGCAGACACATACGTAAGAGGTCAGTAAATGTTCTAGCTTTACCAAATGATACACAACAGGGCGGTTTCCTAAACACTCGAAGTCCAGTTTTTGTTGTTGCTTAAAAAAAAAAAAAACTGCTCAGGAAACCGATCCTACTGAGTCGCGTGTGCTTCTGTACGGGCTACAGAGCCGTGGGCCGGACCCAAACTGAGAACTAGACCCCATATACTTTATGGAAGAACTATCATAAAATCTGCTCTTTCCCTTTTTACTTGTTCTGGTTGTTTTCTGTTTCTCACACTGCATTATGCATGAGGTCCTCAAATATCTACTTTTTTTTTTTTTTTTTTTTTTTTTTTTTTTTTTGACCTGATGTTGTTTACTTGAATTTCATGTATAGAAAATGACCTTGTTACTTGTGTGAGGTACAGAGTCACAATGAAGGTAACAGATACTGATAACTGCTACTACATGTGCAAATGCTTTCCTTGAATAACTACAGAGGTAATATATTTTTGTATTTTTAAATGTAAGCAAACTCATATATGTAACTGCTAACCAAAAAAAAAAAAACGGAAAAAAAACAAAAACAGGTTGCATCACGTGCAGCATCCTCATACGAAACCCAGTAGACAGCTTCTAGTTGTTGAAACGATATGAACGGCAAAGCAGAGGTGAATTGTTGAATGAAGGACAAGGATGCTGTTGTCAGAGTAGGATCTTCATGTCAAGTGAAGATCTCTTGCCCCATGTGGAAGTCTGTAAGCACAATAAGGAGGAAGAAGCTACCCTGCATGTTTTACAAAGAACCAGACTCGTATGTTAGTTATCTTTTCATCTGTATATATATCATAAAACCTTTTCAAATACTTGTTTTAGTCATCCTCATATGATCATGTCAGATAAGAAACTGTATGCATTCATTTATTGTACTGTCGAATAAAAGCATTTCTCCCTATCTAAATCGATTTTATTTTGGCATTTCTATTCCATCGTTTGCTTTACACTTGATCAAAATCATAATACACAAGGCACTTTTGTATTCTTATGATAAAGAGAGATATACGCGTGGGACAAGGCTTGAGTTACACAATCCATACATTTGTGTAAAAAACATTTCCCCCCCTCTTTTCTATAGAAAACTATGCACAGGTCTACTGGATTAATACATATAGAAAAGTAACAATTAACAAAGTAATTGTGATTTTCAAGTGCTACAATCAGGACAACAATGAGGTCTAGCCCAAATGCCTTCCATCAAGCACTGTCAGCTAATAGCACCTTGTTAAGCCTACCCATCACGCATTATATCCAACATTATCAATATATTGAAGCATGCAAGAACAAAGCTTATATATCACCACAGATAAAGTCTTAGATGTACTGCTCATAAAAAGTTTCACTGTCGTCTTTGGTTAAATGTTGAAAGTAACCATGCCCAACAGTGATGTCACAGTGTACTGATGCACCTGGAGTACACTGTACATCGCTGCAGAAGTTAAATCGGTGGTGATGATTTCCAGATTTAATAACCATCTATAGTAAAAAGCACTTTTTAAAATGTTTGCATGTCAACCATGAGCATGTTCAGTTTATTTCTGAAACAGACAAAACATATTTATGTATTTGAATAAGCTTAATTGTTCATTTCTGTGTTTTATAATATCCATCCATTATCTGTAACCACATCCTCATCAGGGTCACGGTGGGACTAGAGCCTATCCAAGCTGACTTTGGGCAAGAAGTGGGGTACACCTTGGACAAGTTGCCAACTAGTTTTATAATATATGTTTTTATAATGGATATAAATGTGGCAACTACTTTAGGAAGGCTTACTTTTACGTGTCAGCACTTTATTGTATTAATTTAGAATCATGTTATGAACTCTGTTGACTTCAACTTAGAATAGATCTTGTATCTTTTTCATCAATTTATTTTCAACTTGGCATCATTACTTTTTGACTGTTGAAAGGTGTGTGTGTGTCTTCTGCCTCTCAGTTTGTCACTAACTGGGTTAAGATTTCACATTTCTCTTAAATCATTTGGGAGCTGAGACCAAATCTCTAGACTTATCAAGGTGTCTGAGCGGCACTTAAAAGTGGTAGAATATGACAAAAAATTATGTTCAGATCAAAACTAACAAACAAACAAAAAACCTACTGTGAGTGGCTTTATATGTAGTGGCCCTGGTTCACAGTTTGTACCAGTTACATGTTTATAAATAGTATTTTTTGGCATTGTGCAGCACAAACACTGGATATGTCATGAAGGCGACTGCACACTGGTCCTCTGGAGGAGTCTGTACAGTTTGCCCTCAGTGTGTGTTGATGTCAGCCTGCCCCCTGCAGTTTTACTACATACCTCAGATGAGAGGTGGGCTAAGTACTGTGTCAGCTTCACAAGGCCCACCAACAGACCACCGCCACCCAGCATCAGACAAGGCCACAGCAAAGCCAACACACTATCTTTATAGGTGTACTTCCTGTGCAAAATGGCATTTCCGGGGTGCCTCGCGCGGTCAGTGAAGCATGGTGAGGTGCTGTCCATGTGAGCGTCCAAGTTGTTTTTCACTTTCTCAACTTCCTTTTGAAGTTCTGTTCTGTCCATTCGACATTTGGGTATGTAGAAACACTGGGGAAGAAAAGATATGATTCAAGTGTAATTTTTATCAAGTGACCTGCTTGTTACAGTCGGCGGCGCTGATTGCAATCAGCGAGACGGGCTGCAAGGTTCTTTTTTGCTCCAGTTTTTTTGTCTGTTCAAAAAAAAAAGAAAAAGAAAAACCTTTCCAGCCTCAATGTACATTACTGAAAAATGTTTCATGCAATTGAATGGAGCAGAAGTGCAGCATAAGAGCATCCTCTAATAATGTCTGCCGGCTTGTTCACAAGGGTACAGTAATCAGAGTACTGCTAGTTTTCCATCCTGTCAGCCAGTTCAGTAGCCTGCAGTTTTTTTTTCTCTTTACCTTCACCACTTTCTCAGGTGCTTTCTCAAGTACCTGCTTAGATGGCTAATATGAAAACTAAAATGACTCGAAGCAAAATTAAGATCTACTGCTCAGAGTGGTCCTTTATGTCAGTTGTAGGCTATAGACATAAAGCTTTAATGTTCAAATTCATTCCTCCAAGCCCAGTTTCGTGCAAGCCACACCTGCAGTGAAGCAAATCCAAACCATGGCTCATATAGCTGTAAAAAAGTAACACCTAAAACCTTGGAATTTACTGCCTTAAATCCCTACCTCAAGACCGAAGAGGACCAATTCCTCGTCAAAGTGGATAAAAGCCGTCTGATTGGGGCCCGTGAGGTTAACCTTTACCCTGAGGCAAGGCACGGTGCTCACACCTCTGCAGTCCACCCACTCCTCCAGAATTTCTGTCTTCATCAGAACACAGCTGGCCTCCTCCCAGTTACTGGAAAACAAAGGTAAAAGTTTGTTGTACCCCAGCCAACCCAACACTGAAAAGATCTCTGATGTGAGGAGTTCTTATTATTCTCTTTGTTGTTACACATCTTAATGGAAGCCCATCCCTACCAATTTATTTTAGCCATGTTTGCAGACAGTCCATTGATCTATCTTCTCTACTCCAGGCTGAAATATCTCAGCAACTATTGCTTCTAATTCAACTGTGGATTACCTTCATATTTATAGACATTCATTGTTTCCAGAAGATGGATAATAACTTTACGACCCCCTGACTTTTCTTCTAGGGCCACTAGCAAGTTGACATCTTTTTTTATTGTCAATTTTTTGTTTTCTCCAGTGCATTGGTTTATGTTAAAATGCAATAGTTGTTACTTTTGTGTTTTTGTGCAAATTAGCAAACATTAGCACTCTAATATATATAATAATATATATTATATATATATAATATATATATATATATCTATAATATAATAATTAATAATATAATATAAACGTGGTGAACGCTACATCTGCTAAACATCCACGTTATGAAGATATGGGCTTCCGTAACAACTAGTTTGCTCTAAGATATGAATTATTTACCTTCCTAAATGCCTAAATTATGCATTGTAAATTGACTATCTTTTCTACGCTGGTCTATCCAGCTCAGATGCCGTGTGCAGGGCTATAGGGTTATGGTTAGGGCCTAACCCTGACGTTAAGTGTGACTTCTGTGACTTCTCTCTCTCTCTCTTGATTGCATGCATGATGTTGAAATAAAAAAAATGGAGAGTTTAGAAATACCGGCTTCACCAAAGCTAATCAAAATGCAGAGCAGAGCCCTCAGAGTATGTTACTTTATGCAGAGAGGTGCTCGGTAATGAATTGGACAGACATCCCCAAGCAAAGCGATCCCAGTATCAGTGCAAAGGAATATGTTTTTGTCTGTGTGGTGTTGGAATTGTTTGTTTCATGTCTCTGTTGATGAGTAATGTGTTGCTTGGCTCTTTATCAATGGTTTATAAATGTACATGTTTCTACATGAATTCATGATGTATTTTTGTAAGGTTGGGCAATACATTTCTCGCTTGGGTGTTGAGCTAAAAAAGTTTGGGAATCCCTGATGGATGAAAATCAGCCAAGACTGTTTTGGGCCAGAATGCTAAATTATTTTTCTGTCACAAATTTAATGATTGAAAACTTCTGTGTTACATATCATTGTAAATTGAATCTTTGTTCTGATGGTTGAAAACAGAGAATCTAATCACCAGTTAAATCAGTCGTCATTTGCATAAATAAATCTGTAATAAAAATTGCACTAAGTCATAGTAATGGCTACCATCTAACAGCAACGAACTACCTGAACTACCTGAGTACCTGTTAACATAAGGTTTGACCACAGTGATGCCAACGACAAAGAACATGAGCACAGAGAAGGCCATCATAGTGAAGCCCAGCAGGATGGCTCTGTCCTCCCCAACACTCGACACTAGCATCTGGGCCCGAGCTCGCTGTCCTGCACGGCCGTCCAGTCCTCTGCACCAGTCCTGCTCCTGAGCTGTCGATGTGTGGAGGAACTCTCTGCCTCACACACACACACACACACACACACACACACACAGACAGATAAATCCATGCATAGACACCAGGGATGTAATGATTTAATCCAACAGTGATACAAATTAGATTTTTGATTTAATGCATCAACAAATTTAATTTTCATCTCATAAATTCATTTGGTTCATTTAATTAATTTTCTATTTTCTAAAACTACATGATTCATCTGCCGGTTAAAATATAAAAGGCATCTGAACAAATTTCGTTAGATTTCCATTTTTGAATTATCGGTGGAAGCACTACTTCAAAGATTGAGATGTATTTTCAAATTGAAACGCTGCCTTCGAATGGAAGCAGCTCATGGCGTATAATATTTTCAACATCTTCCTCCACAATTTATTCTCTTTATTTAGCTTTGCACAGCAGAGAGCCCATAAAAGCTTGAAGTACATTTAGCTGCATTTCTATATATGCTATATAAAAAGAAGTCAGTCTAATGTGTTGTGATGACAACTTACAGTTTTAAGATAGATAGATAGATAGATAGATAGATAGATAGATAGATAGATACCTGCAGCTAGCAGGTATTAGAAAGTTTGAACTCATGATATGTTGTGAAAGTCAAGAGGATCGCCACAGTTATTACAGTTCATCCTGATGGGGACATGAATGTGTGTACTGGGTTTTATGGCATGCATACATTTGTGTCATTCGAAACCAAAAATCAGGAGATCTCAGTCAGTAAGCTTCATCCTCTGGGGAACATGAATGTCTGTAAAAACTAATTGTTGAGATAATTCAATGTGTTCACACTGACTGATAAAGCAACATTTCCACTGCCTAAAAAGAACGATCAAAATGAAGGCAGAAGACATGGAGATATTCTAACTTTTAGTCCATCTTATTAGTCAGTCTCCTACTGTTTCCTTCAAGCCTGTAACACAGGCTTTCTGGTAAAAATGGAAGTTTTCAAGCCCAGTGTGAGGACCCTGATGACCTTATCAGATTTTATTTTGTCAGATAGCACCTCCAGAGCCACAGGAGACGTTATACAACTGCTTTCAAAGGCAGAGTAGTACTCCTTGTCACAAGTAAACTGAACTTGCTATGCACAAATCAGTGGAGTGCTCCTTTAATGCAGTATTAATTAATTTTAGTTCAATCAAACCTGTCAGATTTATACCTTTGGGTGTTTTTTTACACCTCTGACAGTGTGTCTGTGCAGTGTGTATAATTAGACATGCTCATACGTGTACATAAGTTGGAAATCTAAATGAGAAGCTCTGTTAAACTTCATCCGTGTTTTTCCTTCATAATGACCTCCCAACAGTGTTTTCAAAGCCTTTGCTGCATGACCCAGTCGATCATCCTCTCTTACCGTGTCTGCCGCCTGCGAGCACCCTGCAGGTTGATGTTAATAGGGATGCTGAAAGACCTCCGGGGAGAAGCTGCGTTCAAGAACATGCCCACTCCAGTTTCAGCCACCTCCCAGCCCTAAATATGTATATCCACCTAACAAGCTCCTCTCTATCTCAAAGTCAGATGTCTTCCTGTCAATAGCTGATCATCTTGTATCTCCAACAGGCTCCAATGCAGCGCTTGACTGAATGAGTGGACTAGATTGCAGTTTATTCACCCGGGAACTCCCTGTTGTTTACCAAGGCTCAAAGGTGAGTGCAACAGCACCTTCCACCCTCATGTGTGTTTCTATAGAAACTACCACAGGTAAAGCAGGTAGGATGCTAATGGCCTCTCAGCGGGCCCGTGAGGCTCAGCTGCATGCAGCAATTTGTCATGGAGAAGCTGAATGAATCCCTTCTTGATTACTCACTTTTTTACACAGAGTGAAACAGCAACAATCACAGTGCACAGCAAAGTACATGAAGCAAGTTTGAACAAAAGAGCAGGAGGAAAAGGTTGAAAGATCCAAATGAACCACATTAACACACACATACAGAAGAGATACTGACCCAAACACATGTGTCCTGCGACATGCAATCATCCCGTAACCCTGTTGAGCTCCAAACCTCTCAGAGTGTCCCCACACTGTTTGATGTGAGGGCAAGAGGCTGAGCGAGTTTATACGTGTTATTCAAACAATCGAAACTCTTTGTATTATTCATGTGTCGCTGGAAAAACATATGGAGGTATTAAATTGGTGACACTTTGTTTAATATAACAAGCCCAGGGCCAGGAACACCATGGCAGCTTGAAAACAGAGTCAGCCATTCAATAAAATAGACAGCCGTGTCATACCTAATTTATTCAGTATTGAATACAATATGTTTTGGAATATTTGTATCAACCTTTTATCACACCTTCTGGTGTAAGGCTTCATATTCTGGCAAATGTAATCCTGCTTTATCTGATATATTTTATTACCTGTATGTTTTTATTACTGTGCATGATGTATTGTAGTTGTGAACTAGTAAATGGAGTTTGTTTTTTTTGTAATAAAATAACAATGTTATTCATATCTATAACCTACAAGCGGTGTGTTTCTTCCCAGGGTTGTTGGAGAATCGAGTGCTTGTGAGGAAACTGAAGAAAACAAGATTAAAAATGTATAAAGCTCAGTGTACTTTTACCTCACCTGGTAACCTGAGACATTGCCTTGACCATGAGGCTCACATCATGGTGCTGCATTGTGGGTTGCGACTCAAACTGAATTTCTTCCTTAACATAGACGCCTAATCGAAACGGACTACTGCAATAATTTTCCAACTGGACGGTATTGTTTTTATTGCAGTTTTGACGTACTCTACCCTGTGTTTCAAGTCTGTCCCTTGCTGAGCCTCTTCTATAGGAGCCTTGTTGTTGTATGTTTCCTGTTTTCTGACTCTAAGTTCTGAAATGACCTTGTACAATGGTGCAACAAATTCCTCTGATTATCCAGGCCAGCAGTTGTAATTGGACTCACAGTGTCTCCTGTTATCTGACCATGCCACTGAACAACATTTCCGAACAGACAGAAGTCGGTATATAAAAGGCAGTAAGTCACTGAGCACAATGGATAATCACCAAAAGAGGAATCTAACTTTTCTCACCATTGGACTGATTTTTATGCTGAGCGGCATTGAGTACGGTAAGTTCATTATGACAGCTTTATGGACTTGAAGACATGAGATAATGGTCTCATTAGAGGAGAATCTGTCTGGCATTTTGGCTGTAAGGATACAGCAACTGAAATACTTTTTTTCTTTTTTTTTTGCTGTGGGTAAACCAGGCCTGTCATTTACATATCTTCCTTTTCCTCCTTCATCCCTCTCGGATGGTCTCAGCCGTCATTCTGCCTACAATATGGAGGTATCTCCAGATTTTGGAGGCCCCGCCGTACTTCCTGGGCCTGGGTCTGTCTGCCTTCAGTCTGAGCGGGCTGCTCACAGGCCCGATTTTTGGGTTCTGGTCAGACCGGAGCAAAACTACAAAGTCCATCATCCTTTTCTCCAATCTTTTCGAGATTGCCGGTGAGTCACCAGATCACAAGACATCACATGACGCAGAGAGTCAGATTTTAGAGGGTCTTGACATAACATGTTTGAACCGTTGAAACTGTAGCTCATATTTGGGCATTGTCAGAACTACTTAAATCATTTGTTATTCTCTAAATGCTGCCTAGGAAAGTGTTTAAATTTGCCCTTTTAACAGTAGCTACCTCTCAGTTAGCTACTAAAAATTGTACACTGGTTTTAACAAATTATTATGGGTATAATTTGAGTTTACTATATAGAATATAATCCTCTAGTGTACAGCCATGTCAGCTACTACATTCTGTCTGTCTACCTTGCTCATAGTATTGGTTTAGCATGTCAGGATGCTAACATTTGCTAATTAGCACTGGGTCAATTATGACCCAATGATGGCGCTAGACACATTTTATAGCAATTTTATTCTATTGAACTAGAAATCATAAATGTCAACCTGCAGATGGCACTAGAGGTCGGGGATCACATGACCTTCAAGTCAAACATTTGTTTCACACAGGAGATGCATTTTCATTTCCAATAATGTTTTTTATTTGTATTTGCTCTCAGGTAACATCATGTATTTTATTGGATATTCAAAGTGGCTGTTGTTATGCAGTCGTCTTGTAGCAGGTGACACACACACACACACACACGATGTATGCACGTCATGAAATAACACCCAAAGCATGTACTGTGCCAGAATATGAGTATGTTGTGAAGGTGTAACAGAAAGATGCTGCTTTCCTCTCAGGTATCGGTGCAGGAGCGGGCTCCTCCATCTTTGGTTTCCTGACTCGGAGCACCCGGCCAGAGGAGCGTGCCGGTATCTTTGCAGCCATCATGGCCTGCCGACAAGCTGGCCTCCTTGTCGGTCAGTTTCTTCCCCTTGATCTTACCACAGAGATGAGTGTCATTTCACCTCTCTCCACCTCACCTGTCTTCTCAGAAATATCAGACATAGGGTAGGATTTTGTGATGTCTTCTTTGATGTTCGGTTTCAACTGCGAGAGGGAGACATTCAATAAAATCACTGAGGTGGAGGCTACCATCTCCACACATCCTCTTTTTTTATTCTAGCTTCTCTTTAAAGCTCTTCCTTTTTTAAAGCTCTTCCTCCTGTCTCTCCAGGGCCGGCGTTCAACCTGTTCCTGCGGCTGTGTGATTTCAAACTGGGGCCCTTTGTTGTGAACAAATACACATCTCCTGGGGTAACAGCATCCAGATTATCAGTAATCTAAGGTTCTCCGAAAGCCTCATGAATACAGAAACAATCTTCAGAAAAAGTCATCTAGGCTCACATGCATTTTTCCCCCCTTTGTTCTCCTCTGAGTAAGAAGAAGACAAAACGCCTGCAGTGTTACTCAGGCCCGTAACAACCCACATCGATCTATTTCCATCTCATGAGTCTCTGAATAAAACACCTGTAGAACGGATTTAGCTTAAATGAGATATAACAAAGCTTCACACGCCTACTTCTATTTTTCCACATAATTTGACACTGCATGTCTCTTTATATCTTTTATTCTTTGAACACTCCTCCTCTCCTGATAGTTTTCGAGGATTTTGATGTTCAAATCTTTCTCTTGTAGTGAAATATTTGAGGACATTTTTGTCATCTTCCTCCTCACTCCCAGATCTTCATGTGCCTGTTGTGGGTGCTTGTCCAGTTTGTCGTCCTGGCTATGTACTGGGATGTACCACCCATATGCTCAGAGGGGGGAGCAGTGATGGTGGAGATGAAACAAGAGGAGGGCGACGAGGAGGAAGTGCCTTTGATGGGGTCCGACGAGGAGCCGGTGAACACCTACAGAGCTGTCAACTCTGACCAATCGGAGACCTCCACCTCGTCTGAGACGCAGCTCGACGATGGTGCAGAGGTGGTCTCGAACCCCTTCAAAAACTTCAGCGCCAGCAGAGGTGAGCGAGGAGGTTTGACTGCCCATCCAAAGCAATGATTGTCAGCTCTGCTTAGGTCTATTCGTGGGGTTCAGGTAGGAGGAGGTGTCACTGCCAATGCACCTGTTTCATATCTGCTCTATTGATTTTCTTGAATATACACACACACACACGCCCACACACCCACACATGCTCATACACACAGACTTCTCTGGGTCTCTCTGAGGAATTCTGTGTGGCATGTCAGATCAGATTCCCGGTGTATTGATTGGACCTGTGCGCATGTGTCTTGTTTATGTCAGTGTGTATGTGTGTATGTATATAGATGATGTCAGGTGTCTCACTGGATCAGTGTCATAGTGAATTTACATGGGATGTAAGCAGTGACTGTGTGCCGTTATTGATTAACTTTTGCTGCACTTTGTTAGTCTCGCTCAGTGTGTGTGTGTGTGTGTGTGTGTCAAACCTTCGCATTGATTCTCTCACTCTTTGAAGATGTGGCAAACGGATGGATAGCAGACTTCCTTTTTTATTGACTGGCTTGCTGTGGTTGACTTGTGGATGAAATGGAGACAGAATTGGTAATGTGGCCAACATTCTTCCTATCGATTCCTTTTTGTTTTGAAGGAAAGCTACAACACCAGAAACTTGGGAGCAAAACTGGAGGATGTCTGCAGCTCTAGCACATACTGTAGGAGTGTGTGTTAGCCGTTACAGTGTCTTGTATTCGCTCTCCTGAATTATTGATCGTCTCTGACTTTTTCTGTATGAGTGAGGAATCTTTGAAACTCTGGGCAGATCTTTCACTTTTTTTCATTAAGTCTTTTCATTTGTGTTTGGGGTCATGCAGCACTGACGGCACAAGTCGAACCTTTGCTACTGAGACAAGGGAAATATTTAGCATTGATACCCTAATATAAACAAGTATTAAAATCCAGGAATAATCAAACATTGTGGAAAATATACTTGTTTGCTTTGTTGCCAAAAGTTAGACGAGGAGATTGATACCACTTGTTGTCATGTTTGGTTGCTCGAAATAAGTATGATATATAAGATATATATATAAGTTGGAGCTAGCAGCTAGTTTGCTTAGCTTAGTATAACAGTGAGAAAGAGCTATCTTTCTCAATCAAAAGTATGCCTTTAAATACATGTAAAGCACGGCAGTTAAAATGTTATGTACTGTATATACAGAATATATAACATATCCTGCTGTTTCTAGTCTTTAAGATAAGCTTAGCTAACCCATCATAATGTATTTAAATAAATGCTTGATACTTGTCTTCAGAGTTTGAAACACATTAATAAATCGTTTTAAATCTACTGGTGAATCATTTGCAAATGTCACAGTTAAGAACTTATCTGTAGTTGGTTATTAAATATTTGTTCTGGTTTTGAAAGGTTACTCATCCATCCTACACATGAGGATTGGTTTGCTTTTCATGAGAAATACTAATCTCTGGAGCTTTCTGGTGATATCATTATAGTCAACTTGGATTGAATTTACAAGTTTGTAACAGAAAGTTTGTGTCACAAACTTGGGGCCAGGAGTTTGAGTGAAATATGTGGGTGTTTACCTAGCAGGGAGGGGGCTAGAAAGAAATGTGCTATTAGGTTGCATCAGGGAAGTTAAAGGATCTGGTGTTTTTGGGGCAAAGATCAGGATACTTCAGCCTCTGCTGTATTGATTTTTTAAAAATCACTCTTCTCCGAGTCCCTTAACTTTATTAAAGTGCAATAATAAATCACGGTAGCCCATTTAAACCCATATGATAATGTTTAAATCAATATCATCATACTTATACCTACATAGAACTTGTGAATACACACATACATTAAAATACAAACACACTGTAATACTGTATATGCAGTAGTAAAATAATCATATAACTAACTGTAAAAACACTGAACAGACAGGACTGAACCACAGTGGATCACACACTGTACTATAAAGCCATTCCTCCAGCCATCTGGCATGTACTTCCAAATTTAGCAGCAAGCCCAGCTCATTTTTCCTCTTCTCCAAGTCCATAAGGGAGTTTTGATTCCAGGAAAAGCTGGTACCAAAATTTGGAATTTTTTTTTTGTCTTGTATTATCATATTTTGGACATAAAAAACAGCACAGCTCTCACTTATCTTTATACAAAGAAACAGACAGTTTGTTGGACTGGTGGATCAACATGATCAACCATCCAAAATCCGTCACGCCTGCCTCTTTCAATCTAAAGATTACTTTCAGATACTCCAAATTTTCTTTCCTCTTTAAACTTCTTTATCTCAACCTAACCTCCCAGTTGAAACTTTCAATTTAATGGTACCACTTGAGCTTGTTTTATGATTTTCTTCTTTGGTTTTCTGCTTTTCAGTATATCTTTCTCCTCTTTCACTCCGCAGAGTTTCTGCGAGAGGAGGTGGTTGTTCTCCTCACGGCTCAGTTCATCACTCTCTTCAATCAGACAGCGCTGGAGGTGAGAGCAGCTACCGTTGAGATCCATCAGCCGGAGTTTCCAAGCATTTCACACAATGTCACAGTATTTTACCCCGAGTTTCATCCAAACTGCATCAATCTAAGCCTTACCTGGAAAGACCTGCGCTGTTATGTTGAAAAAATAATCAAGTATCGCTTAATGCTCAAAGTATAACTGATGTAACATGTGCACATAATCAGTCCAGAACATGAAAAATGAAGAGGCCTTATCTCTTCTTATTAAACTGTGGTGGCTGAATAGTCACACGGTGCTAACCTGGATTATATAATCATTTTAATATCAAAACCGAGCAGTTCTCTTGATCTGGACTGAATGACTCCTTTGAAGGACTTAAAAGTGCTTGTTTCAGCTCTAATAAGAATCTCCACCTCTACCTCTGACTGAATCACTTTGTCTGATTGACTGACCTTGCGAACATCTTTCTAAAAAACCCTCAGACCATGGTGACTCCTCTGACGCAGCGCCTCTTTAGCTTTGGCGAGCTGGGCAACAGTCTGATGTACAGCCTGTGCGGGGTGGAGGTCATCCTGGGCTTCTTCTTTGTTCGCTGGCTGAGCAGGAAGGTGGCGGACCGCGCTGTGCTGGCCGTGGGCCTGGTCATCTGCTGCGCTGCCTGTATCTGGTGCCTCATCTTCCTCTGCAACCCCCGAGGTGCTAACCTGTCCGGGAAAACATAAAAACACACATGCAAAGACACACACACACACACACAGACTTGAAAATGCTTCATGTTCTGTGCCAAATTCTTTCGGTGCGACTAGTGTTGGTGTGTAGCGTGCAGGGGAGCCATATTGGGTTACACACAGGCTGCATTGAATGTGCTCGGTAAGTGATATCACTTAGTCTCTGGCAGGCCAGCAGGAGATCATACAGGCAAACTGGATCCTGTATGTTCATGTTGGCCTGCGTCTGTTGCAGCTTGTCACGTTTATCGCTCTGATTACAAGTGACAGGTGCTGGAGTTGGAGAGTGCCTGAGTACATATAAAAGGATTACTGTAATCTAATTAGACAAAAATGCTATTTGTTAAGGCATATCCTGCATTTGTTTGCTATTTGTTACAGTTACAGTGAAAACAACCAAAGAAAGAAAATCTTAAAGGCAGACATCTGGAAAAAAAAACAAAAAGGGTTTTCTGTGACCACTAAGAAACATGTCTGATTGTTGAAATTTCATTTTGATTATGAGATTGTAGACTTTCAGCTAATGCAGGAACATCCAACAGTTTGAGTGGGCACAAATTCACACAAACATGTGCATGATGCAAAGCAGCAGAGAACAAAAATGAAGTGGCTGCCAGCTTGGCAGTGGTTTAATTTTCAGATAGAGCTATCTCTGGTGGTGCCAACCCATTTGTGAAAGGAACTTAAAAAACCGAGAGAGGAAAAAGATGGATCACTGAGTATGATTTTTCACACACTTTGAATCATTATCACTACACATCAGAAACAAATACAGACAAAGAATTATAATATGATACCCGAGAGATCTATAAATGTACTTATTTTAGTTGTGTGAGAGCTAGTATTAGATTACTGCCTGTAAATGTAATAGTTTAATAGTTTAATGAAATGTTTCATACAATTTCAGTGCAACAACTGTAATTCAGTAATCCATTTATCTCATTTATCTTATCTTTCCATCCCTGCCAGGTGGTTATGGATGGGAGCTGACGGCCTTCATCATCGGAGTGTTTCTGCAGCTGCTGGGGCTTCCCTTTGTGGCCGTGTCTCAGGTGTCTCTCTTCTCCAAAGTCACTGCAGAGAAAACACAAGGTTTGCGTTTTGCAATTTACCATTTTATCACAGCACAAGTGATGTAAAGCAACAGTCATACGTGCTGTATTTTCTAGCCATAGTTGAATGTTTGTAGATGGAAGGAATAACCTGTAATTCTTTGTGACGCATCACCAAAAGGATTCAGCCAAGGTGTCAGACGTTCAGTTGGAGGCCTGGCCACCATCCTGGGTCCTTTGTGGGCTGGAGGATTGACTAATAATTTGTACATAATGCTGGGCATGATGCTAGCTCTCCTCATAATGATCGCAGTAAGTAGAACACAGCTCATCTGAGTATTTCATAGCATCAAACAGATGGGAAATTATTAACAAGAGTTTAATATTGGAAAATTACCATTCTCATGTCTGCATGGTAAATGTGAAGCTGGAGCCAGAGGCTTTTTTAGCTTAGCTTAGACTGGAAATGGGAATGGCAACAAAAGAGAAGACTGACACTGCTCTCATTTCTGTCCATGTGTCAATTACTTTAGCAACCAGCTTGATGACAAAATTAACCTGGAAGCACCCCAGTAATTATGATGTTATATCTCATTTGTTTAAGCCATACAAACACCACAATGTTTTAAGGACTACAGTATTAAACATTGTGTTAATGAATACTTTTCATAGGTGGTGGTAGATATATATATTTTTATCTTTCTGACAGAGCCAGACTAGCTGTTTCCAGTCTTTAGGCGGAGCTAAGCATCTTCTGGCTGCAGCTTCATATTTGAAATCTGCTTATCGGCAAAAGCTAAAGCTAAATAAACAACATACTGTACATAATAGCAAACTGTGAAAATGAATTGTGAATTTAGTTATGTGTGCAGTCAACTTCTGCTAAGCTGAGCTAACTAGATATAGCTGCCAGCTCCTAAAGCTCAATAAATGGCATGTAATACATAACGAACTGTAAAAATAAATAAATAAATAAATAAATAAATAAATAAATAAATAAATAAAAATTGCTACTTTACAGGGAGTTTTCATCAAACTCTCGGCAACAAAGTGATAAGCAATATTATTTCTTTAACTTTAATACCAAAGATGCGTTAATGCGTCAACTCATCGCCTCTTGTTTTCCACCTTCCCCATTAGAAACTATTCAAAGCTGTGGCTGAAGAGGACATTTTTTCTTTCACATACCCAAACTTAAAAACAGTAGCTACTTGCCAGTAAAACCCTTAACTCAGCATGTCTTTGATAGCCTCTGCTTATTACTTGGAGTTCTCTATTCTCTAAAGCCACATCATCATGCTGTACATTTTCTGCAGGTTATGACAGTGCTGTCCTACGACCGCCTGACTGAGCCCAGGGCAGTGCAGTGCGCTCAGAGCTCTGACAGTGGAGGATAGAGCTGCAGTCTGTCTGAAGAGCAGGCTAAAGACGGACAGAAGGAGTGCCCTGCACTTCTGAAAGAATCAATACAAGTTTGCTGCAGAGGATACAGTGTGAGTGCGGGATGAAAATGTTCAAACACATAGTGTAACTCTGCCATAGAGATGATCACACTTCACAGCTACTGTATGTTTTTGAGCTTTGCACGATCTCTCTGTCATCAAATTATATTAGGATCTACCTTACATGCATATCTCTATCAGACTATTAATTATACTTTACACAAGGGGGCACTATTGCTCTCATATTGAATATTCAGAGGCGTCATTGAAGATGAAAGCCATTATTTTTAAACTGAACTATTTATATTCCCAGGTGTTGGTGAAAAAGATCAGAGAGCAGGTTTTTTTTTTCCCCATGTGACCCGTGTATCAATTTTTTTTTTCTTTCTTGCTTGAGTCTTTCTTCCTCTAAAAAAAAATGAAACAGCTGACACAATGGGTGCAGAAGTGGAGTTGCCAACATCTTAGCAGCTCCATGTCAGTGCAGCTGATAGAAGAAAGGGGGTCAAAATGAGAGAAGCTTGATGTTTATTTGAAGTGTTGGAGTAAAACTGTGTTTTTCAAATGAAATGTGACCAAACCAGATGGATGTTATCTGAAACGATTCCTCTATATCTTATGTGCAAATGAAAAGCTCCTGAATTAAAACCAAATTTAAAAAGAAATTACCTGTTAATTAGCCTTCTCTATCATTTTACTATAGGGGGGATTTAAAGTTTAATTGCCTGTATTCATAATTCAAAACATGACAAGCTCTGACTTGTGTATAGTCAGCTGTTCTTGCCTATATTCTCCTCTAGGATGTGCTGTATGCTACATGTGCATCTGAGAGGAGAATGCTGTAAGCAACATCAAGGCATTGTGGATTCCCTTTGTACCAATGAATATGGGTTTGGCCAATCTCTGTGTTTTTGCATAATTGCAGATAAGGCTCTGTAACCTTTCCAGTTTTCTACACTCAGCATGTGATGTTTGGCTTTCCAGAGGCTTTTCGGCTAAAATGGAAATTCTAATCTGTGGGACTCAAGGACATAATATATATAAGTACTTTCATGCCTTGATCAGCGTATTCAAGTACTTGACATTTTAAGGCAGATAACAGGGTGCATAGAATCAGGTCAAGCATGAATTTACTCTCTCAGAACAAGCTCACTTTTTCACCATGATTCCTGCTGTCCTTTTTCTTAAAGAAACATCTATACCACAACCTAAATGTCCATAACTAATAAACTAATTTTAAAGCTCCTGAAAACTGGCATTTAAAGCTTCAGCTCTACTCTATTATGTCTAATATTCACAGTTTAAAAAATTGGTGTTATCTATTATTCATTAAAGTGAGACTATGCCACTTCTTGAAGAGGAATTAACACATTTCTTCTCTTTAAAATGAACGGTTGAATTCATAAACAATAAAACGCACCCTTTCTCATCTCAGTACATTCCAGCTGCAGCCTTATTTCATCTGGTATGACCATTGACAATATAAAGAATGGACATCACTGTACGTTTCTGAAGAGCTGCTTTGAAACTCAAAATTTGTAGCTCTGGCCATCGCCATGTTGGCTGTCCTGTCTCTTCCACCTCCCAGATAATCTAAAAATTGGCAAAGATGTGGATCATCGAGGATGACACCTGGGTGTTTAAACAAGCTATCTATAGCGCCTACCTGTCAATCAAAGCCATGCTGTTAATTCTGCATAACCTTAAGCCTTGATATAATGTGAGTTAAAAAAAAATCAGACTCAGTGCAGCTGTCATGAACGGGGAAATCAGCTATAGAGACTAAAACATTTTTTTGTACCAGGCTGTAAACATGTTTATTTCTGCTGTGAAGTTGACATTTTAACATGGAGGCTTATGGAGACTGACTCGTTCTGTAGCCAGCCTCAAGTGGCTGTTCGAGGAATTTCAGTTTTTGTTACCTCCACTTAATTTCACAGCCACGGAAGTTGCCACTTGGGTATGGCCACTACTAGTGTGTGGTGGTAAACATTAGCTAGCTTTTAGTTAACTAACTTTGGACTGATATTGCTGCAGTATAAATGACATCACTTAAATAGTTGCTGACTTTACAACTTTTAATGTCACACGACATTTAAATGTGTATATCAATATATCAATGGTTTTATTGCAAAAATAAAACGGGAAGTAAACACAGTGTGCCTCAACAGGCAACATATGTGTTTTCCTGCCTAAAATGTTTTTTTCCAGGTTATTTTTTAGATTTTTTCCCTTTTAGATAGCATGCAGTAAAGTGCTGTCAGAGAATAAATGAGAATAAATGTGATGCAGCAAAGGCCCCTAGAGTGACGTAGTGATGACGTAGATAGTGACTTTAAGCCGTTGAAAACGATGAACCTTGAAAAATAATAATAAACATTATATCTTTAGCAAACTTTAGGAGAAAGTAGTGTCTTCATGTTAGACCGCATGACTCATAGTGAACTGAAAACGTGTTTTCAGGCCCTTTAAATGAATTCCAGTAACTCATTATCACTATATAATTAAAAAAAAGACTGATATAAAGTTTTTCTGTGTGGCCTCAGAATATGAGACAAATCACTTCCTGCTTTTCAAAGACAAGATTGCCTGGATCTGTGCAGTCATCCATCTTCCGACTCCCCAAGGACATAAATAGAAAAGTCAGAGGCCTTGGGCTTTTATGTTAAATATACCAAAGGTAGGCATGGACACACAAGTTATTAAATTTTAAAGAGACACAGAACAAGCATTTGATGCCGGAGCCAACAATTATTTTTGTGAAGCATGGACGAGGGTTTGTCGCTATGGAGATGGAGTTTTGTGAGGGGGAAAGTAAGAAGCCAAAGATAAAATAATATTATGCAATCGTAGCGTGGAAACCCTGGGTGCTCTGGTGGAACTGGTTATGGAGCAGATGATGGTGTAGTAGAGCTTCAATGGGAGGATCTGCATCTTGTACAACTATGTGACTATAAATGGCACAGTCTGCTTTCTACATACTAACAGATCCCATGCCTACGAAGATGTCTACGAAGAAAAAACTCAGCTATGTGCAGCTATTTTAGCTCTTCAGCTAGTGTAAAAATATCTTGGTACCTGTAACCATTATTCAGTGTGTTTTTTTGTGAACACTGAAATACAGTGAGACTTTGTGTTGCAACCCGCAACAGTCAGGTCTTATCCTTGAGTCTTTTTGTCCCGAACACCCTCCCACGCAGTGGTGGACTCTGAAGCTGTCTGAAGATGAAAAAAAGGGCACCAGCTGCATGCGATGGGGGACCAATGCTCAGAAAGTTATGATGCATTTATGATCATAGTTTTAAAAAGTCTAAATTTAAAGTTTAACTATGAAATATGTCTAATTTTAGCATGTAGTGCACTCCATATGGCACTGCATTACATGTTTTCCACTTGAAGGGAAAAATGCAATAATGTGCATAAATCTCTTAAGAAGCATAAGAAGCATCAAAAAATAGTATTTATCCTCCATTTGTTGGCTCATGGCAACTTTGCACTGTTGGGCTACTTGTTAGGAGAGCACCATGCTTGGTAAAGGTGATGTATTATGATATAAAATGATCCTGGTCAGTGTTTCTATTCACTAATACTGGAAATAATAGACACAGATACATTTTATGGTCTAAAGGGGTGAATCCAACCTAGTAAGGTCAGTTTTGTTTCCCCAGGCTAGAACCAAAACACAGAAACTTCCAGGTGGCTGTGGCTCAGGAGGTAGAGAGTGCAGGTTGTCCACTAATCAGAAGATCGGTGAATCAACCTCTGGCTCCTCCAGCCTGCATGTCGAAGTGTCCTTTGGCAAGAATTCCCAAAATTACAATGCCATCAACAGTTGCATGTCAGTGTATGAATGGGTGAATAAGTGTAAAAAGCACCTTGAGTGGTCAGAAGACTAGAAAGGCCTTATATAAGTACAGTCCATTTACACATTCTTGTTTCTTATACATATTATATGATATATATTATATTCGTATACTCAAGACTGTCAGGTGGAGTGGAGGTAATGAACAAGAGAGAATAACATGAATGTTAAAAATGTGGTCTCAAATCTGGTTTCATGACTAAAAGTAACTGTCTCTGAGGTAGTGTGACACAGTGACGACAGAGGTTCATGAAATATATTGGAAGAACAACAAGTGACCATATATATGTTGTAATACAATGATTCAAATGCATGTGTTGGTTTTCTATTTGCAATTTATTTACACGATTTTCTTGTTTTCATACCCATATGCACAATATCTGGGAACGGGCTAGCAGTGATACATTTCTTGATTCATCATCGGGAGACCAAATTTAATAAAAACACACACACACACACACACACACACACACACACACAGACACACACACAGTTAATCCAATATGAATTAATAAAATATATTTACCCAGGACTGTTTTTACATTTCCATTTTTTGCATCGCCTAGCTTTGAAGGCAGATTGAGACTGTCATCTAACGAAGATAAAGGTAATTGGTCACAAAGAGGAAAACAACATTTGACTGGAGCCAAAGTATAACAATTATGATAGCGGCAGCAGAGGGGCAGAGAGTGGCTCTTCTCTTCCTGATGGTATTAACTGGACTGAGGATGGTTGTTAATGGGTCGTAGATGATAGATGAGTTATCGTCTGGTGAAAAATAGGAAGGGGGATGAAATCAGGCCAGCAATATTCATTCCATGATTCATTTTTTTTTTTTATCCCGCTGACTTCAATATTTTGTGCAGAAAGATTTCTCCCCACAAATCATTTATTAGAAGATTTAATTTTACAGGAATATATTTATTCAGGATGTAATTTTATTTCCTCGGTGGAAGCTATTCATTAAAAAATCTTTTAAAATAGATGTCAGCGGTTGGTTTCCTGCCAGCTTGGTCAAAGATTTACTGTTTCTCCGTTATTGTTGCTGACTTAAGAACCTGACTTCTAGATGTCATTGCCAGGGTGTGGCTCAAGTCCAATACTGTGTGTGTGTGCGTGTGTGTGTGTGTGTGTGTGTAATTTAGAGGAAGTGCACACACAAACACAAAGAGGGAAATTTGCTGCCAATTATGCAAAAGTTTTTCTTCATCTAATTTGCAGCATTATGTGTGTGAGCAGGCATAATACTGTGAGAGTTTGAATCTACACATTATAGCATTATTGAGATGGGCAACTAATGAGCTGACAGGACAGTGGAGAGAGGAGAGAGAGAGAGAGAGAGGAGAGAGGAGACAATGGTGTCCTCATGGCCCGGCATCGACGAGTATGATTTTTCACGTTCCCCCCTTTTCTTATAAGCAGCTTTAGATTCAAAATCAGGACTAGCTGGTGGGAAGGCAAATTGTGTGATTTATTACATGTGACGTCGCTGCTCCAAGGTATGTATATGTGTAGAGGCTACAGTCAGTGTGTGTTCAGTGTGGCTGGCATTGCCTCAGATACATTGAATCAATTGCCTCCACCTACACCAGCCATCCACCCCCATAGTCATATGTGAGCCTCAGTGAAATTAATGCCTCTGGGACATACTCGAGCATACTGAGTTTAAGACAGCCTCGCTCATTGATTGGAGCTCATTGTAATAGCAATGGAAATATATTCAGATAATTATCAGGCTCATTTAGGTATGAGGCTTGCTTATGAACCTGATGTTGCTTTGTAAAGGGGAGAGAGAGGGTTTTTCCCTCCTACAGCAGCAGCAGCAGCAGCAGAGAGCCTCAGAGCTGACAGTAAATTTGCTCATCAACTAGTTTCGTTCCACTGTAAGGTAAAATTACCCAATCTTTCACGGTCTGGCCCTTTGAAGGTGGTGTTACTCAGCAGAGCTCAATGTGCTATGGAGACAAAATGTAATAGTGTTCGAGCTCACACAACATTTTCATGGGTAGATTCAGGCCCGTCCAACCGGCTGCATGAAGAAAATGATGAGAAACTCTTCTTGTTCACTGTCGTGTACGACCGACCGCAGTAAACAAATCAAGAAAACAACCGATCCTCACGTCTCATTTCACCCTCCTTTATCCTCCTGCGCTGGCATAAAAAACTCGGTCATGACAGTTGAGGTCAAGGTTTATCTGCGCATGGACACGTGGGAGCATATTGATCTCATTAGCGATATGTGTGAAGAATATCATAAAATGATGAGAACTTCATAGGAGGTCAGCCGAGGATCAATATTAAATCCTATCTCATTTATAATCCTGCTGAGCTGAGAGGCTCCGCGGGGCTTAGCTGCTTAAAGAAGACAGCATTTGACAATTTACTTTAATGCTCATATGAATAAATGTAATGACACACAAGCGCTTTGAGATGATTTTATTTTTATTGTCTGTTTGCAGGCACTTTAGGACTGTTTCATGTCAGCAAACACACTAAATATAGTGATGGATGATGGAGAGGCTTGACAAAAAAGCTCTAATACACAAACAACAGTATTGACATAAATTAAAATCAATTCATGAAATGTTTGTTACATCTCCTGGCAGATAGATGTTGTGTCCTCGGCTATTTTTAAAGAGATTTGGCTGCTCTTATCTGCAATCGCCACCCTCTCTGACACAGCATCTTCAGATCAAGGATTAAGCTTCTCATCATACATATCACTTAGAGGATTAACCCTTTCGCACACTCTTATCTCTCCAGGTTATGAATCTGACCGCTGACAGATGAAAAATTCGATGAGGGGGTTTCTGGAGATTGATTTTGAGACAAATTCCAGCAAGCAGCTGCAAATAAGCTCCCAAACTTTTACTCCCACTCTCCCTCCCGCCAAAAAAAAAAAGTATAGAAAAAGAAAAATAGGAATTTAACCCCTTATTTTGTGTGTTCCTGAGCCAATTAAGCTGTGAGATTTTGTTTGAAGTTGTTGATTGAAAGGAGAGCTTGCCGGTATTCGGGTTCAAACAGTGAAGGGAGACCACAGGGGTCCAGGTTCCCAGAGCCTGCATGTGTAATCCAGTCTAACATGCATGCAAATCTCATCTGTGCCCGCACACAATGGCCTGTCTGTGCGAAGGAGGGAGGAAGGGAAGGGGAAGCAGAGGAAGAAAAAGAAAAGCTGTAAGTGTGTGTCCACTGTGCCAGAGCATATGCCATGATAGGTCTTAGGAGACAGAGCACAGACACACTAAAGTTCACAGACTAGTAAGAGTCTTTTATCGGGGTTGATATTTAAACATATGCATAATTAATCCTATATCTGTGGAGCTCTCTGAGGAGAAGAAAGAAAAGGCACCGCAGTGCCCGTGGAAAAGAGAACATTGTAAATTCTTGGCACTGTACTGAGTGCAGCTCCTCTTCGCTGCGGTGTAAAAACAAAAGTTGGCAACCCGGATCTCAGGGGAAATTAAAAATCTTTGTCTTATCCAGCCAATTAAATGAAATACACCTTTTTGTACATGGCTGGAGCTAGCCCCTGGAATCTATTTATGATCGTGTTGTGGTTAACACTACTGTGCTGCACACTGCAGAGAAGCTTCACATCACTTCACCCCTCTGGATGGAGCTAGAAATCAGGGCTACGGGGTGAGAGGTGCAAGATTTTTTTTTCTTTTTTTTTTTTTTTTTTTTCTCCCAGAGACAGAGACTCAGAGAACTTACTTTCCATCTGTCTCGATCATATAGATTTATAGGATTAGGACAAATGCTGTTTTAGTCCTCAGCAGAGGCTCAACTCTTTCATGTGAAACATTGGATTAGATAGTCAGGGATTCTTTGTGTGTGTCGTCTCCAGTCTTCCCAATAGCTCCTTTCTCTGCCATCTTAATATCATTGTTTGCGAGGGTGTTTCTGTATGCGTGGCACGCCTTGAACTTTATTACATTTCGATAACTTTATACGTGTGTGTGTGTGTCTTCATTCTCCCAAGCTAGCACCTCTGCTCTATTGGGCAGACCATAGCTCAGCAGGGGGCCTTCACTTCAATTTGCCATCGTTTGTCACCATTTGTTCATCCTGACAAACAAAATGTTGGCCCTCGGCCCCCTCCTCCTCCCATTTGGCCACAGTCACACATGGGATCAGCTGCTTTGCTCTTCTCATGGCTCTATTTTAGCGGGATTCCTTTCTTTTCTTACTGAATAATTCCACTCTTGCATTGCTAGGCGGGGCGGACATGTACTTAAAATAGTTTCCCCCGTCTAATTACCTCATTTCATCTGACATTAATATTGTAGCATGTTACTGTTGCATTATTGATGGTGTGTTTGTCTTGGTGTATGAGATGTTAATTAAAAGATAAACTGGAGCTGTGGCTGCATGACAGTTTCTTTCTCCGGGAGTCTGCAGGCTTACAGAGATTTCTTTTCTCTGACCCTGTCTTCTTGTCTATTGTTGATGCAGTCAGATGTCTCTTCCAGCCTCGGCTTCATTGTGTACTTAAATATCTCCATTACAGCCCCCTTAGATTTCAGTGTAATTACATAATGCACTTTAAAGCCAGTTTTATGACAAATTCTAGCTGGACAGACTTCATGCACGAGCGGCCAGCTAGGTTGAGCACTGATGAATGAGGTTGAGATACTCCAGGCAGATATGAGCCCCTGCATGGCAGGCATGGCAACCTTCTCCATGGTCAGATAGCCGATGCTGATTTCCTGCCTCATATCACTCGCTTGCATCTTTAGCTGGTGTAGCAGAGAAACTAAAACATGTTAAATTGCTCCCCGGCTCCATAAAAACACAGGAAGGTCAGACAGTTAAAGAGCTTTCCGAGCCTTCTTGGGAGAGTAAAGCTCCTCTTTGGATGGCTAGCAAATGGACAGGCAATAAACTTTAGGTGACTTTACGGTGTTAGCGAGGAGTGATTGCAGTCGGGGATTTTGTTTCACTCTCTTCCTCCTCTTCCTCCTCCACTCCTCTCTGATGTTGTGTGTCGTAAGGTTTTAGCTGCGAGTTGTGAGATGAACTGACAGATGACCGTACCATTAGGCTGAGTGGCTGGCTGTGTTTTCTGGTCAATGAGGCCACGGTGACAAATAAGTTGGCAAAGATTTAGACAAGAGGCTCCTTGGTATCAAGGCCCAGGCTGCTTCCTTTCAGCCCCAATGAGGGACGAAGAACAGATGTCTGGTTTAAAGCCACACAGTTTCTCTTGAGCTGTAATTTTTGCCTTGTTTGAAGTGAGCCCCGAGGCATATCTCATTTTCAGCTCTTGTACCAAATCATATGCATACCTTTTTGAAAAACTCTCATTACGTGAAATGAAGAGTGTCAGATATGGAGGAAGCTATTAAGGAAGAGCAGCGAGCCCAGTGGTCTGTCATAATTGGAGACACTAGTGCTGAGATGAGCTTTATATTACCAACGTCGGAGTAAATACTGACCTTGCTGTTTCCATGTTTGTGGCCCTGAGGGCATTTTTAGTCTCTGGTTGTGATTCATACAAAAGTAATGCTAAAACATAAATTCAGTCTCAGAGAAGAAGAGAGGGCTAATATTTTGGCTTGTGCCCACAAAGAACAAAAACATATATTGATCAATAAAAGGATTTATGCATAAAAATCTCAACATGGGATAAGTCTGGTTATACATTTTTGTTATTGTCAACAAATCCAAAACAGGATCCGACTAACAAGTATTGCCTGTGTAGCTAATACAGCCTGATGCAGTATTATTCCACTGTGCCACAAACCTCTGCTGCTGTTCAAAGACTATTAAAATCGTGTGTGTACCAAATTTCATGGAAATACAAGGTTGTTGGAATATGTCATTAAAAAAATAAAAATGTCAACACTATGGTGGTGCTAGAGGAAACATCAAGGGGTCCTCAAAAACTAGAAAATACAACTATATATCTGTGACATACACTGAGCGGCCACTTCATTAGATACACTTGTACAATCTGAGCCAATACAACAACTCTGCCATAAATTCTACTGTAACAAAGCTTGTTTCAGTGTTTGTTGTCACTGTCAGAGAGGTTTTAATTTAACTCATTTTTACTATTGAGGTTGTAGTTTGCAGTAGTATATTATATTGAGAGATGTTCCTAATATTTTATTTATTATAACCCTCCATTTCCAAGTATGCAGAGCCAAGAAACTGGCGAAAGATGCAAACAGGCCCCAGTGTTGGGTTTGTCCTTTCTGGGCTACTGTAGAAACATTCAGTACGGTGGACTCTGTAGATGATGACTCCTCCCTCTGTGGATATAAAAGTCTCATTCTAAACAACATACTGATGTTTTATTATGTAACTCCTAAAATCGTACACACACTGGTCCTTCAGTGTATCCTAGCATTTAGAAATCCTGCAGATAAAAGCAGTAGGTGATCATTTATCTGTCTGTGAGCCATCGTTTGATATTGAGTCCTCCACTTTGAAAACTAAATTATTGATTTAAATGGCTGCAGTAAAAGCTCATCAGCAAATTCGTTTTAATTGACAGGAACATGCTGATACTTTCATCACTCCTCAGTTGATTTATGTTTAAGGCTGATTTTATTGGCATTGAAACTAACCCAGGGGTACTAACGTGAAATGATCTCACTTTCACTCCCCCCCCCGCCCCCCTTCCAACACGGGATTGAATGTGGTTCTTCTGGTTGAAGGTCTGTCTCTTTTACACCACACTGCTGCCACAACATCCATGTGTCATCAATCTGATGCAAGTCGATGTAATATTGATTTTTTTTTTTTAAAGACAATAGAAACAATTCCTAAAAATCAGCACTCAAGTGTTCATGTTAATGTAAGATTTTCGTTGTAACCAATATTATTTTCAGTTTTGTATAATCTGTGAATACTAACATTTGTTGGTGTCTGTGTTAAACAGGCTTTTTTTTGACTGAGAAGTGCAATCAGTGACTATCATATAAAACACTTGAAAGATGAATTAACTGAAGCGTTCTAACCTTCATTTCATAACCATCCACCATTTTATAATCAAATCGCTTTCATCAAGAGCTCATCTAGTTGTTGCAAACTATGTTAATGTGTTAAAATGAGCAGAGGATCCACCAGTGTGGTTGCAATCAGCACAGACTTTGGAAAGTAATGGGAAGGCACAGCAGAGGAAAAACAAGGCGATTATGAGTCAGCACCAGGAAAAAAAAAACTCCTCCTAATTAAATCAAGTGTGCCCTTCACTTCACTAAACTTCCATATCTTGTTTTGATCACCGAGACGCTTCTGGTAACCTACGTGGGACATTTTGAAAAATAAAGTCCCAATTTTAGGCTCCCAGAATTCGATTAATCTCTGGTTCTTGCTGGTTTTATCAGCATCCTCAAATGGAAATCACTCAAGCAAAATGTGTGTGTGTTTCATACGGGCCGGAGGTCGACTCTTCTTAGACCTCTACCTGCCAACTGCAGCTAGAAGAGAGACTTCAAATAGAAGCTTAACCACCGTATTTCCAAAAGGCTTAAAAACAGCTTCATCTAACTTGTTTTCACTCCTTTATATGCAGGGAAGGAAACACTAGATCGGTGTACATGTTACTGTAGGCATATAATACATCACATTACAGAAGATTATTAAACGTCAATGTTAAAATATTATTAAAGGACATTTAATGAGAGTTCTGTCCTCTACCAGGCTGTCTATGAGGAGTTTGTCCATAATGAAGCATACACACTGAATGTAAAATAAGCTATAATAAGAACTTGTTTGTTCTGAATCAGGATCTCAGTACAGAATACAAGAACAACTGTTGGGTCACCAGATTGTGAGCAACCCCTCAGGCTAGTGTTTATCTTTTTATTTGGTAATAATGCAGTTATATCTGTTGCTAAGTCATTCATAAATATTCATGAGTTCAACACTTCCCTCAGGTCTTAAGTTATTATTAATAAAGGGTTTTTAATCATCTTTACTGAATGAATTTGAGTTAAAGTCACAACCTGGCAAACCAAATGATTAGACAGGTTTGTATTCATTATTATGTATAAGAGCTGTACATCATTCTTTACCGTAAAGGACAAATTTAGATTTAGTGGCATCTAGCGGTGTAGCTGCTGTTGGCCCTCTGTGGAAACACTGCAGTGCAACATGGCGGACACCGTGGACTTCTGTAGACGGTATCAAAAATATGACAAGTCTTACTTTCAGGTGATTATCCTAAATGGACCTTTAATACACATGTGCACACACACGTTGTAGTTCGCGAGTTTCTGTTTCTCTGCTGGATTGTTTACACCAAAGGTCTGGTCTAAATCAGATTACAGAGTCTGAATTCCTGCCAGCTCTCTGATGTCCAGTACACGGCAAGGACATGAAAACTCTTTGAAAACATAATTTAATTTTTTTCTCCATACCTTATGGAAATACTGGGGCTATTTTACTCCACTGAGTCTAACTCTGTAAAAAAAAGAAAAAGAAAAAAAGGAATACCTTGCAGCCTATCATCGAACATGTCATTCAGACTGACCATCACAAACAAGCTTTGCTCACAAAGAAAAGCATCAGTCAGTGCAACGTGCAAATAATTCATCTTTCACAGTTAAGTAAGTTTAATTATATTAATCAAGACAGCTTTTAAGTTTAAGTTGAATGACCTCTTATGAAAATAAAGTAGATTATATAACGTAAACATGTCATACATTATAATGTTTTATAAAATATTATGCAGTTTCGGAGAAGTGATTGGATTAACCATTTGACCTTACTCAAGATGTCAGCAGCTGCGTGACGTGTGCAAAATAAGGATGAATATTAAAAAGATGACTCTTTACAGAGTTTTCAATGTATTCGAGGCATTTTTATAACTTTTTCCTGACCTAATGTGCATGCCAAACAGATTATTCTGTTTGTCACAAAATTTTTATTGAATTGAGAACTCACTAAGTGAGTCTGAAGGGACACGTGAAGCTCCGTGCAGACGGACGACAACGCAAAATAACAACTGTGACACAAATATAATGATTGCAATTATCATGATCATTCTGTGTGACATGTGAGAGCATCTGTGTGTAACAACAACATGAAAACATCTGTCAGTTTAGCATCTATAACACAATGAAAGACAGGCATCGCATGAATATAAACACACTGAGTGGAACCTGCTATAACAAAGCGGACTGACAGATTGGTGTTGAGTATAAAGGATATGAGTCCTCCCTCTGCACTTAACATGACAAACTCATTGTATTTAACAGTTTCTGCTTTGCCTTTTGGCTGTATAGTTTATTTTTGTGGAAATTTACATTTCCATTAGGAGAGCGAAAAAGCCCATTTACATGTTTTAGTAAAGTCAAGTTTCAAGTTTGTTGTGTGTGTTCATTTGGCTGCAGCCGCTGAGTCAGTCTGGCTGAGATCCTGAAATCATATTTACTGGCTGACGGTTCTTTACTGAACCAAATGTAGAATGATGCAGCAAAAACAATGTCTTTGTATTATCCACAGTCCACAGTGCGATGCCATATCTTGATTTCAACATAACTTTTAGGTGTAAATCATATAAATTAGAGATTTGTTAGTGCTGCTACAACACTTTGCAGGACAACATGTTCAGCCAAGAACAAGTCCTGAAGTCCTTCTTCTTCATGCTGAATCTCCCATCATGTCCCGACTTTTCATTATCCTTACAAATCTCCCAGTGTGCTAACAAGCCGCTACGCTCAGTGAGCGAACAGACGGAGCTCAGGGGGGAGAAGAGGATCAGAGAGACTTGGAGCTCTTGGGTTGGTGTGTGCTCAGAGATTCACATCTCTCCCCCCCCCCTTACATACAGCTGGGGCTCAATTACTGTCCATTTTTACTAATTAAGTACACTCTGCCTGAATCACTGGTGCAAAAACTAACGTTGTTTGTGAAATCATATGCTGTATCCGGCATTGCTGCCCCTGAGGCAGGCTGGAGGCCCTTCTACTGTACATTATCTTTCCCCTTATTTTTTTCCTTTCTCTCATCGTGTATTCGGAGACGAAGACAGCAAATGAAGCATTCCCACTGGTTTTCTATAGCTAGTAAGTCCTTTTTTTCTTGTCTTGTTGACACAAAGTCCTACTTGCAAGAAGTGCAGTTTGAAACAAATTAGGGAACAGTGTTGATATTTAATTTGTTGTCTTATGCGATCCTGCCCTTTTTTTCCCCCCTCTCTCTCTCTCTCTTTTTTTTTTAAAGCCCTCCATGTCGAGCATTTATTTCTTGCATGACATCCATAACTGTAACACCGTGCTAAAGCTCAGCTAAAGGCATGGTAGTGGAGCTTTGTGCATATTTTCCTAACAATGTGGAGCAGAGTAAGCTTGGCGCAGCAGATAAATCCTAAAGGACTTGAAGAAGAGACCCACAGTCACAGACATTTACAGTGTGAAAATACCCTCACTGGTGTCTGAAGTTAACACTTTGTAGTATGATATGTGTTAAATTGCTACCACAGAGAGAATTGAGTCCCGAGACCGACAATCTCTACACACCATCTGCGTATGGTATTAATTTCCCAGACAAGACGACGGTCCTTCTGCAAAAGGGTCAGACTTTTCCAAAATGATCTGTCAACCCCTTCATCCCCTGTCGCACTCTTATCAATGCTGCACACTTCCCTATCCACTGTTGCCATGGTTACGGTTTGGCAGGGATGAGTGGTATCAAAAGCGCTCTGGAGTTTAGCGAAGACTCCTCTCCACACTTACCTCTGTTATGTTGCTCTAATCCCATCCTTTTGATCTTCTTTTGATGGAGACATTAAACCTGGAGGAATTCAGCATGTACCTTAAAAACCTTACGCTACTGTTTGACTGGATGAGACGCCGATTCTCTGCGGACTGATGCTCTGGTCCGGCTGGGCTGCTCTCTTTCAGCTAACAGATACCACCTCATTATCTGCAGTCTACAGATAGGAAACCTCTAGCAGTCAGGAGCACAGCTTTCTTCTACTCCACTCTTTGAAGCGAAAACAATGAACTGCAAAATTTCCAGTTTGACAAACACTTTAAAAAGCACGACTCTTTGTGACAAATTAGGACTTTTAAAATACTCTGAAGGCTTTGGGAAATTAAAAGCCTGACATCTAGATTTAAACCAGACAAAGAGTCTGCAGCCATCTAAGCAGCTCTGTGAGGCTGAACTTGAACACAGCAGTGCTTTGGGTTTGTGCTACTATCTGAATGTGCTCATGCAAATTACTCACTATAGAGTCAACTACTGTGAGGTGAGTGAAGGAGTTATTCTGGATGCAGCCTGTTCACCATCTTAGTTTGGCAGGTTAGCATGTTAACAGTTATTTTATCATATTTGGTCATAAAATAAGTGACAAATTGAAATTTTGACCCGATGATGGAACCAAATGAAAAGTTAAGGAATCACAAAAGTTGTTACAGTTAATCTTGAGTGAAACACTTTGACTGTTTGTGTGAAATTTCATGAGAGAAATTTCAGAGATTTCATGCAAACCAAAAATGGAAAAGTCATTAAGGTTAGTGGTTTATCCTCTTGTAATACATTAAACAGTGGTGAGATGTTTCAGTACGACAACCATCCATAGCTAACAAGTTGTGAAATGTAAACTTAGTACTATTTTCTATTACTGAATTATACTCCACTACATTTATTTTGTTGTTATTATTACTTGTTGTTATGCTTCATTTTTATATTATTATATTACTGTTTCTACTTAAAGGTCCAATGAAAGGGCTTTATTTACACAATATGGCATCCATATCCTGTAACCTCGTCTTACTAAAGGCTCACGTCCCGACCAGGGCGCTACGCTCCGCTCATACAAACCGTCTAGTTGTACCCTCGCCTCTTGCAAAGCAAGGTCACTCTAAACTCTTCTCTGTGGTTGTCCCCAAATGGATCCCTTTCTACCTTTAAAAAACCTGTAAAAACCTTTCTGTTTCGAGACTGCTCCCCTGCCTAACAAAACTAACAAAACTAACACTTACTCTGTGCTCCTTTACACCTTTGTCAGCTTATGTCCTCCTCTGTAAGTCGCTTTGGATAAAAGCATCTGCTAAATGCAATGTAATGTAACCACTCATTCCTTTCAGGGTTGCGGGGGCAGAAGCATAGGGCGAGAGGGGAGGTACACGGTACACAAGTCGCCAGTTCATCACAGGGCACATAGAGGCAAACAACCATTCACACTCACATTCACACCTACGGTCAATTTGGAGTCACCAGTTAATGGAGAGAACCCACGCGGACATGGGCTTTGAACAAGGAACCTTTACCCCCGTGCCGCCCCCAGAAATGGAATATAATATGCCGATGTACTATGTGTTCATGAGTGTATAATTACTTGAAAATAAGAATGATTGTATTTTGTTACCTTAGAATGAATCCACAGACAACGCTGGTCTTCTAAACACTGACTAAACACTGGCTCGAGATACGGGTGAGGCGACGTTGGCTACACACTGGCCCTTTAAGTAAAGATCTGAACACTTCTATCACCAACTAAAACTGATAGCACTCCAGTATCAAGATAAAACCCCTCGGTCTCTATATCTGCCGCCAGACTCGGTGTGACGGAGTGATGAGAAGATGTGTATGAGTACATCCCACAAATATTTCCTCACTCTTGCTTCTTTCCGTCATCCTGCACCCCGTAGCCCTCTGTAAGATACATCAATATCACTGACAGATGGTTGAAACACAGCAAGAGTGAGAAGAAAAAAACCAAAAACACACACACACATATACAGTACGACTATTTATTCTATGTGTGCATCCTCATCTTGTTTCATTTAAGGCCAAAGAATCTCCATTTCTGCTTGTGTTAATGCTAAAGAGGCTCTGATTCCTGAATATTCATCCACTGACGCTGCAAACTGCACCGGCTGATATAAACTATAGCAAGACATTAGAGTCAATGCCATCTTAACAAATTCACTTTCACCTGTCACATTAGTGCTAACAACTGACGTTTAACGTTGAGGGAAGTGCATGATGCAATGTGACACATACACGTGCAAGCGCACACACACACACACACACACACACACACACACACACACACACACACACACCGCAGACATGCAGCTAAGCCTTAATAAGAGGATTTGATTTTGAATGTATCAACATGCGCAGACATGTTTTGTGTGGCTATTTGTCAGCAGCGGGTATAAAAAGTTGACTGTGTGACTTGTTGTTGTGAATATGCCGGAGTTTATATGGTCTGCATGATGAATAGCTAGTGTCAGGTGTTACCATGGGGATGATTACTTGAAAGCAGCCAAGGTAGTATAAGCATTTGGGATTTCTAGCCAACCCATCAAATGCTTGGCAGGCCATTTATTTCAAATATACAGGTAGTTTCAGGCGATAAGAATCTGCCTGTGTGTGTGTGTGTGTGTTTGTGTCTCTTTGTCATATAGACAAAAAGAGATCACGCTACATTTCATTCAAACAGCCTCTTCCCATTTAATTACAAACGTTCGTTGACACATATCACTGTCAACATCAGCGCCGTTGACCCCGGTAACAGGACGAGACAGTGCGACATGCCGGCTCGGCGCTGCTCTCAGCTCGGACGACGAGGAAGTGTTTTTGTTGCTTGTCTCTCCTCATCTTTCCAGCGAACTGTAAAGCCCTCCACATGTAGACGAGAGTCCCTGAAGCCAGTCAGCCAGCCTTCTCGCTCACGGCCTTGTTGCTAACACGCTCCACAGGCCACAACAAAAGGGGCTCTGAAAACAACCTCTCCAAATTTTGACTGGCAGCCTGGCGGTGCGATTCGCCCCGATGCTTCACACGGATACTTTGCAGATTTAGAAAGATAGGAGTTAAGCTCAGAATCCACAATCCCTTTGGTCTTCTTTTCTTTTCTTTCCCAATTTGGGACATCTGCTCTGAGACCACGGCATCACCCCCCCACCACCACGTTTACTCAAAAGCCTAAAGTCTGTCTCTTCCTGCTTTTCTCAATCCGTGGCCTTTCCCCTCCCCTGGTGGGGATTTGTGATTCAAACTGGGTTGAGGGACCTAAACCCCTCTATCTCATCAGCAAACATACAAATGCATAATCTGTTCATTCTTTCGAACCCATTCATATGCATGCTAATGATCTCTGTTGGCCCCCTCTTTTCACCAAGGGCTCACTGCTTTGGTGCTTTGAAACACATCCTGGCAGTCAGATGTGGTCTTTTAGAAGCTGGATCGGGCTTTATTTTGTTCTATTTTTACAGTGTACACAATGGACAATGTCACAGTGTTTCTTGATTTCTTTTTTGACCTCATGGCAACATGACAGTGCAATCATGGCCTCCTGCTCAAACACAAAACCACCACACACAGCTCAGCTTTGAAATGCCACATCCTCGTGCTGTCAGAGTCACGATTAGTAGGCGCTAATTAGAGAGAAGTTCTAGTTTTTATTGAAAAGTGGCATATGTAAGAATGTGAAGCAATTTAATGTATTAATCACTTTTAATTGCCAGATGGGTGTAAATCTAAAATGAGACCTTCCTCAGCTGCTTATAACAACTTGTGGACTCACTTTTATGCGAAGGACTTCAAAGGATGTGACACTTATATGTGTTTCTGAGTAGAGGTCCTTCCGGGTCCAAAAATGAATGCCCAAACCCCAAAAAGACAAGTAAATGTACTAGCTGAAACTGAACCAGGCCTGTTAGTAGATTTCTACCCTGTGCTTGGCCGTGACACATATATTCCATCCTCCAGGCCAAGAAAGTGGTAAAATACATCCAGGTTTTCTATTTTCCCTCAGATGATAACAAACGCAAATTATTTAGAATGGGCTTTGCAGTTTTGTTGCATGTACCATAATAAAGATCCAAAATAGAGATTCCAAATCTAATGTTAGCTTTACTAACTTGCTATTATCTGAGATGAATCGGACCTCTGCTGTCTGACACTTCACCTCCTGTGCTGGGGCATATAGCGCTGGAGGCCGTGTCACTAGGTTGCAGTCATAGACCGTATAAAGAATAGATGTGGTATCCGTGACGTCACCCACAGGTTTCTGAAGAGCACTTGTGAAACTAAGAGTGCGCTGGCTCTGGCTGTCGCCATCTCGGCAGTTCTGCCTCTGCCAGGCTATTTTAAGAATGGGCAAGGTCGTGGATCATCGGTGGACCTGAGGCAGGCTGAATGACGACTAGGTGCTCAAACAAACCGAATGTGATGGCAAGTGGCCATGCTATTAATTAATGCACAACTTTAAGCCTTCATATAATTTTAACATGTGAGTTATATATAAATTCAGACTCAGTACAGTTGTCATAAACGGGGAGCTATAGAGACCAAAACCGTTTTGTACCAGGCTGTAAACATGGAGATTGGTTCGTTCTGTAGCCAGCCTCACGTGGGCGTTTGAGGAACTGCGGTTTTTGTCACTAACTCATTGGCTTCACTTCACGGCCTCGGAGGTTGGTTGCAACTGGCTGACTAACCTTTGATTTGCTTGCTGTGTAATGTTAGTTGCCTATTTAGACAAACAGTGTTGATTTTAGCCAACAATAAATGATGTAATGGTATGATGTAAGGCAAGGGCAGCCAACTAACTAGCTGTCACATAAGCTAAGCTGGAGTTGGTTGGCTGCGAGTTGTCTGTACGCTGTGGGTCTGGCAGACAGGGTGATTTGCAAACAGCAAGCTATTTAGTATCATGGAGCCAATGGTCCAAATCAACTATAGGAACAATACAGGTAATACGATTCTAAATATGATTTTAATTAAGTTTCCAGCATTCAGTTGTGTATGTCACGTCATTGTTTTGGCTGAGATGGCAGTTCACTTAACACCCACAATGACATAAAGATTTTCTGCAAGTTCCACACTTTAAATATTTGTGTGCATTTGTGTTTAGTAGTGAGTAATGAAGAGTGACACTGCTGTCATGTCTGTAATTGCCTCTGTCCAAAGGTAATCTATCTATCAGAATCTATCAAAGCTCACTAATTAACATGCTTTATCTAATGAGTATATAACAGTGGTGCAAAGTAATAAAGCACGGTACTTAATTCCATCTTATGCTTTATACTTTATACTTCTCCTTCTTTCAAGATGAAATATAATCAACAAATAAACTGTGATGTATTGATAAAGAGTCAGCCGCCAGCATAAAGTAGTTAAAATTAACCACATTTTACCAGCTCAAACATGGAAGTGATGTACACAAAATACACCAATAATTATATCCAAATGTATAATATATGTTATTTGAAACACTGACATTTTGAATGCAGTATTTTAGTATTCTGTACAAATATGTGACATTGCTACTTTACTGAAATAAAACAGTATTTCTGCCATCACTGGTAAGAATAGCGCCTTTTTATGGAGGGTTTTGTGCCAGAATATTACTTTTTTTAATTATAGAGATATATGGAGTGAACCACTTGACATACTATTGGGCTCTGCTCCAAGGCTGGATTTTTAATTATTAGTGTTGTGACAAATGTCAATGGGATTTTGAATGAGGTTTTCGTACTTCGGGAACCCAAAAGTTGCTGTTCTCTCTATTTCTTAACCTAGATTGGTTGCCAGGCAACCAACAAAGACTCCAGAAAGTTACTGGTCCCAGCCAAGAGGTCTGGTACGTAAAAGGGTAAATTGTCATTTTTACACTTTTGGTTTTGTTTGGAAGTGAAATAACGATCAGGATCAGGCTGTGTCCCCCTGTTTCCAATCTTTTTGCTAAACTAACAGCCAACAGCCATTTTTCTAATGCACAGCATCCCGTCCTTCAAACCCAACAGAGTACTGACACCCATTAATCAATGGCCGGGGCTTCAGAAGCCATTTAATGGATCACACACTGCAGAGATGGAGCCACAGACAGGCAGAGGTGGGGAGGCCTCTCTGAGCACAAAGTGCACTGTCATGCTAATCATCAGTCCCTGCATCACTGAAGCCTTTCATGAGGAATGTGCTGGGAGGCATTATTTACCATCACAGACGTGTGTGTGCGTGTTTGTGCGTAGTGTTTTCTGTATTGCAGACTTTTTAATTAAATGTGAACAAATCATTTGAGGGGAAAATTGAGTATTTCTGTAATGAGATGTTTTGCAGCTCCCCATTTATATTTTTCATTAGACGTGATGCTGCAGCAACGATTACAGTTGCATTTAATGCCAGCTGCTCAAATGTTCAGATATAATACATGAAGACCGGGGTTAGGGAGTAACGGATTATCTTTAACAAGATTACAATAATCTGGTTATAAGAAATGTTAAATGTAATCCATTAATTTGGATTAAAAAGAAGAATGCCTCTCTAACTTTGCTTTATTCTGAATTATAGATTTATTGTAAAATCATGAGAAAACTGGGTAATTACATTCTCGAAAGGTTCTTAATTGTTCATTGGTGTCTGTGAATATGAAGATGTCTGTTAGTAACAGATTACATGTTTGAATTCATTTTTAAGAGTCAAATGCAGTATTTAAGGTTTTATACGATGTGGTCGGAGTGATCTTGTAAGCATTGACTTTCAGTCTAAATCTAATTCTGATGCATCTGATCAAAATAAAAAAAAATAAAAACACAACATTTTGAAGCTAAAACTGTCATATATATTTAATGCACCACATACAGTGTTGTCTCAGCATTACTGCAGCTATCTTGTCTACACGCACTGCTTCCTTCATTTTCTTTCCTTTCCTCGACGAGACTCTGCTGTACAGTATCTCAGAATGTTTAATTAAAATACAGCATTTTACATAAAAATTATTGCTGAAAAGACTTTGATTTACATTTGTGCTTGCGGTGCAGAGATGCAGAAATTCCTCTGCATTGAGAGTGAAGAGAGAAAAAAAAAGGGAGAGACGGTGCCGCGTTGTTAAAAAGCCTGATATTTTTGTGTCTCTCCTCACAGTTTCGGCTTAGTGCTGCATGTGCTTCACCATAAAGAGGGTAGTTTTCCATTGATGAGCCGGCGCAGGCAGCTTCAGCACCAGCAGCAGCAAATCACTACTCTGTTAAAAGGCCCTGATGCGTAGCAAACTCTCCTGCCAAGCCTCCTCGCTCCAAATCTGCCTGCTTGCAGACCCCCTGTAATTGGAGGCATTAAACTTGCTTTGGACAGGATGGCAAATGAGAGCTTTGAGCTTGGAAGAGAACTGGCTGGTGCATTCAGAAGGGGTACACAAGTAGATGCAGCTAAATCTGACAAATCACTGCCAATCCAGCAGATCTCTCTGTGGGTGAGTGTGTATAGTTTGAAAATGCATGTGTGTAGTGCGCCTATGTGTTCTGTTTTTTTGACGTGTTTCCTGTCTTGGCTGCATGATTATGTACATCCAGTATAACAGCCGAGCTGCTGTTAATCTTGCAGTAATCGTGAGGATCACTCTGGCAATGTAGGGATTTGACGTTGAACCGCAGACTGCCCTCACTCACTGACGAGTGACCGGCAGCCATGAAATAAAAACTGTCTGTCATCCTGCCATCACTTCCTCAGTTTTCTCTCCACCAGGCGTGCTCATTAAAATGTCTGTGAGAAGCTGTCGCAACTGATTTCTCATCACTTAATGGCCTGTAATACGATAATGAGATATTTTCCTTTAGGTTTGCTGCCATTTTGCATCATCTTTAAGATGCAGCAGTGTAAAAAATATTAGATTCCAGCACAGCTGAGATGGAGGGTTGTGAATGTTTTCACGGGTGAGTGGTAAGCCAGAGTGGCCCTGCAATGCTGGAAACGCTTCAAATGTTTCCTGGTAGGATGCAAAATCTCACTCTTGACTTTGTGTCAGATCTCAAATTGGATGGAAGCAAACACGTTTGAAATGGGCTCGTGTTTTAGAGCTTGATTAAAAGCTGGACACACTTCAAAGTAAAAACACACAGCTCTTTACTTGAAGACTTCCTCGTCAGCAGGCTTGTACGGACACTGTCCTTCAAGGTCGAGCATCTCTACACATCTTTCTTTCAACGGAAATAGCAGCTATAACACCACAAAGCATTTATCTGCTATCTAGCTTTGACATGCGATAAATGCCACGCTTTGTGAAATTACCCTCAGCGTCTGCACGGGCCTGTATGACACATTTAGATCTGTGTGCCTTGTGCGGTGACCTGGCATGTGTGTACATCCTAGGAGAGCAGCGGAGATGATTAAAGAACATGCAGAAAACACGACACCACCTCCCTATGGTGGCTGATCATGCAGCTGCTGTCTGAGCAGCGAGTCAGAAACGGGGTAAGTATGACCCACCATCCCCTCCTCTCAGTCAGTAAAAACACAAGGTGACAGCTTCACTCATCTGCACTGGTATGGAGAGAGATCCGGTTTGTGTCCTGGCCGACAGATTAAAGCCAAACAACACTGACATTTGGTGTGAAGCCAGATTAACTTTGCCTCCCTGAAGCCTCTCTGGCAGCAACAGGGACTGAAATCCCTCAGAATAGTCCTGTGGTCTCCCTAATTGGCGAACGGCATGGACCGGCCTTTGATTAACCTTAAATCTTAACGAGTCCATCCGAAGCTGCTGTGATATTCCAACTGAGGAGGTGAAACACACTTGCTATTCCCTCTTCTCATCCCTCAGCTGGATAAGAGACCTGGAACTTCAGCCTGGTGAACCCGGCGTGAAATCAAAGAGAATACCAGAGATCAGTTTAATAATTTATTTGCATATGATTATCGTAAAAATACTGAAAGAGAAATGCTTATTTTTGTTCTAGTTTTCTGGCATTTTTTTTTGTTTTTTTTTTACAATCTAATACACCTTTAATTGCACAGGAGAAAGTCTGCCCTAACAGACACACATTTTCTGCTTTCATTGTGACATATAGTTTCAGATATGCAATGACCATTAAACTGTAATTTCTCCATTTGTTTGCTCCTCAACAATAAACAAACAAGCATATAAACGAGGGTCGTAGAGAGGCCAAAATCAGGTCAGAGAGTTGTAATTGCTGAGCTGACTGGTCTAATAGAAATATAGTATTATATACAGGCAGTTGTTTTAAGATAGAAACTGCGCTGACAGCTGGCGTGCTGAAGAAAACACATGTCAAGGAGAAATGAACCAATGAGTGATTTGTTCTACATCAACGTTTGTAGGTCAGGTCAATATTAAGGTCACAAAGCTATTATGTGGATAGTGACCTTTTTAATTCCAACTGATCCGCAACACATTTGCCAAAGAAAAATATACAACACAGCACTATCACGGGCGCTCGTCAGTTTAGAATATTCTGTCTGAGCGGAACATTTCCTCCTCGTTTGCACTCATTCATATCTGTCTGGTTTGTTAATGAAAAAACAAAAACAAGCATTGTAATACAAAAGTTAAGCCCCGGTACTAAAAAAAAACAAAAAACACCTCTTTGCAATCATAGTAATAATAACTTAGCATTCAAAACAATGCGTATATGAATCAAATAAGGTTAAGAAAAACATGGACGTTAAAGTCCATGCAGCAAAAATGCCACCAAAGCAAACAGTTAGTGTGGAACTTTACTTTTTCTCATGGACAAGTTTCCACTTTGGCATGCACATGACGTGTCCCGCACAGTGTCAGTTACATCTCTCCTTTGACAGAAAGAGACGGTGTGAAGACTCGGATGCTTTGTACAGATTTGTAACACGTATATATCTCCCAGTACATGTGGAAGACGGTATTTAAAGAGGAAGCAGATGACAAGTGTGTTTGTTTTTTTTTTCTCGTTTCCAAAAGAAAAACAACAAAATAAAAGAGAAAAATAAAAAAACAGAGTTGGTTGGGTTAAAGAAAAAAAGCAATTGGATTGAAGGTCTACAGATGTCTACAGAAGAGTTTGTTTTAAGCAAATGCTTGCTTTATCTTGGCACGGTTGTATCATCTAGACACTGAATCCTCTCTCGAGATCCTTGTGAAGAAGGTGAAGAGAAGGAGAGTCTGATTCCCAACCAACTGAAAACACATGCAGACATGCAAACACAACCTGAGATGGGGGACAATAGGAAGTTTGGCTTTATGTCACAAATCCACAAGTGTCAAGTAATGAACACACACACTGCAATGGAAAGTTCTCTTTAAACGGACATTAAATCTCCAGGCGGAAAGAAATCTCCAAAACGGTCCCCTTTTCCTTACGTAGCCGGAGCATCCTTCTTTTGTTTTCTTCTTTTTCTTATTTTACATCAGGCTCTCTTCGGGTCAGAGTTTTTAGGTAGTTTTTTTATTCATTCTGTATCCTCCACTTTGCAGCAGCTCACACTCTGATGGGGAGAGTTTGGCTCATCTGTTGCCGAACGATTTCCTGACTGCTGTCCGGACTCTTCCTGTTGTGTCCCGGCAGCGTCCCTCCGAGCCGCAGCAGGTCCCTGCCAACACAAAGCCACACAGGTCAGAAGCGGGTTCGCAGCCACTTTAAACAAAAGATACAGCTCATTATTACTCCACTAAGTGCTTTCTTTGCAGGCGGATAAAGGTCTAATCCATCTTAGTGTTGCTGTAGCTAAATTCTGCATCTATATGCACCCAAGACCACGTGGTTAGAAACAATAAGAATACAGAACGCAGGGAATATGCCCAAATGTGCTGATCTAGAGCTTCATCTGCGATAAGTCCAACTCAAATGCCAAGCCAAATCTATTCATCACATTTCCAGTTTTAATAAAAGTTCAATATGTTTCTCAGCTATCTGGGAAAGAGCCCTGCAGCCTCCGAGTGTCCTTTGTTCCTCAGCCCGTGTCCTTGTTTTTAAGGCTCTTCTCGTGGCTGAAGATACTATCCAGATAGCGCTGCATCTCATATCCTCTCTCTTCCTCCGCTATCTGCCCCGACATCGCTGAGCAGCCAATGGCAGGTGAGCAGTAGTGAGCTTTCAGCGCCCCAGACGCACCCGCAAACACAGGAGACGCTCTCTAAATCATGCTCTGACAACATGATCCTTTCTCTCTCCTCCCCTTCCGTCTATCTCTCTCGCTGTTGCATACAGATGAGGCCATAAATTAATCATTGGCATGTCATCTGCACACAGTGACACGTAGCATAACAAGAGCACACACATACACACACACACACACACATATCCCTTTCTTATTCGCCCATCACAGCATTGGGCGCGCCCTCCCCTGATGCATTAAAAAGCTCATTAGCAACCTAATTAAACACATTCCTCTCTTTTAGCTTCTCCTCAATCTCCCTTATTACTCACACTTCATCACCTCCTGCTTTTCCACATCAGCAGCTCTGGCTGCTGTCTGTCCTATCACCTACATTCCAGCATCCAGCCAAGTATAGGGGGAATTAAACCGAGGTCAGCCATTACATTTCCACACACAATTAGCTTCACTGAGCCAAAATTCTGGCATTGGAATCGCCCTTGGGGCTTGGTGTTAGTGTGAAACTGCGAGCCAAGGAGCTGGCACAAGACCTGGATACTGTATGTATGAATTCTGCCTTTTGTGCCTGTCTTCCGACAGGAGACTATCACGCAGTCAGAGCCACAGAGTTAAGGATGTGCGCTTGATTCATTATACATCACTACAGAGCTGAGGATCTTGCATCTACACCGGCACTAATCATACTGTTGACTGGATGCCAGGCTAACAAAATTCAGAACAAACACGTCAGTAAAAATGGCTAGACAAACACTGTGCTCAAAACAAAGCTGAAAAACAACTCGTCAACGGGAGGACAGCTACCTATGAATAAGTCAACTTCTACACTTCCAAAGGAAGTGTCGGAGGAAAACAGGCAGATGTCTGTCTGGCAGCAAAAACCCCTTCAGCTCAAAGACAAATCATCCCAAATCAACCGAAAGCATAAAACAAACCAAATCCAACAAGCATGAACCTCGTTGTGCTTCTCTTTAGGCTAGCCATATTTTTTTTCCGTCTGTGACATCTTATTCCAACAACCCAGAGGCACAGCACTGCTTGTCTCTGCACCAGAAAGGAGTCTTCATCCTGCACTTCACAGCCATCACATACAGTACAGGAGAAAATTTCACACAAGGTGAAAGAGGGAATTGCATCACCCCCCCCTTTTTTTTTTGTGTTACCGCTATTCTGCCGTTATTGTAGAAAAACCCTCAAAAGTGTTTTGTGCTTATATGGAAAACCCTGAAGAATAATGCATACATTTTCAACAAAGGTTGGCTACAGTAGCTGCCAAGTCAGCCAACAGCACAACAAAGCTACAACAACACAGCCACTTCATGATAAAAGTTCCTGCAAATGTGTTATCAAATGTTAGAACATTTCTCCTATGAACATTTACTGTAAACTCTTCACAGTCATCCTTCTATACATAGTCTCTAAACACAGAGATTTTTTTTTGTGCCGCAGCTACTTAGAAAGTAAATTCAGCAGGTTTGTCTGAAAAGTTGCTAAATCTCTCAACAAACTTGCCAAGGTGGCAACAGTGAAGTGCGATGTAACACATTTCCAAAAGCAAACACTTTCAATCCACCTTGAAACTTCTCCCCATTCACTTCAATGTAAGACTTTCAGAACAGTGTCTTTAATTAAAGGCTTCTTCTGTTCCTGGAGATGGACTCACCCTGAGTAGGTGCTGGTCACCACCTTGAGGCTGGCGGCGTTGCGGAGCAACTTGTCCAGGGTGCTGACGATGCGTGAGAACTTGGGCCTCAGGTTTCTCTCCTTCATCCAGCACTCGAGCATCAGCTGGTGCAGCACCATGGGACAGTCCATAGGCGGGGGCAGCCTGTAGTCCTGTTCTACTGCCGTCATCACCTGAGGGACGGAAATGTTTAGACTTGTTTAGAATGCTTGTGTAGGATTCAGTGGCATTTAGCGACGTAGTTGCGAGTTGCAAGCCTCTTGTTTCACGCACTCCTTCCTAGCGTGAAGGAGACAGTATGGTGGCCACGAAATGTGCAGAAAACGTGAAAGGCCATATCTATTGCCACTGTTTGGCTGTCAATTCTGGGCTACGGCAGAAATATGGTGGTTCAACATGGCCGACATGATGTTGGTAGATATGTAAGGTTTATTCCAAGGCAACAAAAATATAACAGTTTTTATTTTCAGGTGATTAGAATCTAATGAAAGCGTTGTCATGCATATTACATTCAATTTCTGTCATATTCGGTAAACAGCGCTCCCTAAATCTGACACACTGGACCTTTAAGGCATCACTAAAGTAATTACAGTTTATCCTCTGGGGACCTTGAGTATCTGTAGCCAATTTCACAGCAATTTCAAGCTATTTTACTTCAAATCACAAATATGAACCTTGTGAGGGCTCAAGATGAAATGTCAGTGGATCACCAGTCTTCAATCAGTCATCCACTGGGGACCATGAACATCTGTATGACATTGTACAACAAACTAATCCAATAACTGTAAAGATACACAGAGCTGCTGTTACCATGTCTAAAAACTATACATTTGAAAGATCATTCAATTTCACATTTACTGAGCAAAATATCGACCCAGAAAATCTTGTACCCGAGGACTTAATTGAACTCCATGTGGTGCTTTGACAAAATGTTAACCTGTGGCTCTGACTCATTTGTATTGTGCTCACTGTGTTTGGCCTCTGTTAGTGCGGTGTAAGAATGCAGTCACTGTATTACGTCCTACATTAGAGTTTCTGGGCTCATGCTGTCACACATTCTAATCTTCCTTTCGCTATTTTTTTTTTTTTTACAAAACTATAAAAACAATCTTCTTCAAGGACTCTCCAAAGTTGTCACTTCAAAACTGCCATGATTGATAGGAGAGACAATAAGTGGAGGATGAAAACGTTCGCTCATTGATTTGATTTCGCCTAGCAACTGCATTTCCCTCCATAAACTCTGTATGGGTTTTAACTCCCCACAACAATAAAAAATTGCCATTTGGGAACAATAAAACATTTCTGCTGCACTCCTCTTCTCCTGCTGCTTGTCCTTTGATTTTTATGCCGTGTTTCTAGCCGGCGAGCACCTCTGTTTATATCTCATATTTGTTGACTCTGTTGCTTATTGAGCGATGACTGTGGCATAAAGGCTATTGGGAACAATAGAGGACCTCTACTTTGATGCTTTCATTACTGCATGTGGGTTTTGTTATGAAAGTTATACATACATTACTGGCATCTTTCATTCCGACTCCAAACCTCGTTTTTTTTTTTTTCTTTATTGCTATCAGCGTTACAACTCTCTTTTTGAAGCACAATACAGAGCAGATATTCCTTGGAGAATAAACTGGAGGTGTACACATTACTTCAGTACTTTGTTCAGGGAGGAGGAACCAAGAGATTTTTCTTTCTTTGCTGTGAGCTCACTGGTGTAGTTACGATGTCTGTGCAGTCCAGATAGCCTACAGGTAACAACGCTTGTAAAAAAAAAAAAAAAAGCCTTTTCCTGAGTATGTCTTTGTGTGTGTGTGTGTGTGTGTGTGTGTGTGCGTGTGTGTGTCTGTGTTGTGTGTGTGTGTGTGTGTGTGTGCGTGTGTGTGTCTGTGTGAGAGGCTTTGCAGTATGGATTTGAGGGTGGGCAGGCTAGGGCTGTAAATAAGGTGGTAAAAACTAGAACACAGGCACACAGCTGCACCAGCATCTGCAATGAGGAGATAAAGACAGCAGAACAGGCCCAGGTCCAACATGTCACGCTGGAAATCAAAGCGCCAATAGCTCAGAGAAACTCTCAGCCGGTCCTAAACTTAGACATAAAACTCCCTGCTTGTGCATTTGGTCTATGGATGTGTTTTGTAACATGAGACTGTTGAGCCAACTCACATCCTGGTTGCTCATGTCCCAGTATGGCCTCTCTCCGTAGGACACCACCTCCCACATGACGATACCGTAACTCCAGACATCACTTGCAGAGGTAAACTTTCTGAAGGCGATGGCCTCTGGTGACGTCCACCGGATGGGAATCTTTCCTCCCTGTTTACACACACACACACACACACACACACACACACACAGAAGGGGATGGCATTAACACCCAGTCCTTTAACAACACACATATGCAGAAGCTAATGCAAATTTCACAGACGGTCTCACACGCTCACGCAAATATTGGCACACATGAACGGTTGCACATGCGTCCATATGCACACGTGAAACAAGTGATAGGGATCAAATTAACAAGCTCAATTAAACATGCACAGTGTACAAACACACACACACACACAATACTGACCAGGGAGCTTGTGTAAGTGGGGTCACACACACAATACTGACCAGGGAGCTTGTGTAAGTGGGGTCAGCGGATGTGTCATCCAGAAAGCGTGACAGGCCAAAGTCAGAGACCTTGCAGACCAAGTTGCTGTTGACCAGGATATTCCGGGCAGCCAGGTCTCGGTGGACGTAGTTCATGTCAGATAGGTACTTCATCCCTGCAGCGATGCCACGCAACATCCCGACCAGCTGCGTCATCGTGAAGCGCCCGTCGTTCAGCTACAGAAACAAAGTCAGAGATGGAGTGGGAGGAAAGGGAGGAAGAGAGGGAGGGAGGTTAATTGAACAAGCAGGAAAACCAAAGAGAAAAATAGACAGTGTTGAAACAGACGATAAGGAAGAGAAGAGGAGATAAGGAGAAAGAGAAAGCGCCAGAGAAAGCCGATCAGTCACTGAGGCCACGTAAACATGACATCTGTCATAATGCTTCATGGCTGCTCCTGACAGTCACTGACAGCTGACCTTTTCCTGCGTGCTGTCCAATTAGCTGATTAATTAGACTCTTTACTGTCATACTGAACCCATTAAGGCTCAATATTGATTCCACACAAAAAACAAAAATGGGAGCTGCGACGCTGAAATCAAAACCAGACAACTGCTGATATTTTTCAACAGCCACAAACTAGTTGCAGGTACAGGCAGTGCACGCTCGTTAACACAAAGCTTTGTTTGCGTTCGGTTTGCTCGTCAACATTAAAGCAAAATGTACCCGTCAACTGAATTAGAATAGCATGTTGCTCAAAGCCTATTTTCCCCATTTGAAAGTCCTTGTTTTGCAGATTTTTTTGCCCTTTCATGTTAACATTTGAGAGGCATGAAACAAATCTGAGATTATGGCTCTCAGGGTTTAATTTACAATTCTCCACGTCCCCGAAGCGTGACGCAGCGGGATAAACTCAAGATTGTAATCAATCAGCACTCCAACCTGTGAAGGCTCAAGAGACTTCACGTGTATGAATTGACACTAATCGATGGTATGTCAATACACAATTAACTGATATGAAAAAAAACAAATGAATGTTCTGAAACTACGCTGTGAGATTTTTCTGAGATGAGCTGAATATTTCATAGAAGCAGAATTTAGAGGGAGAAAAAAAAAAACATTTTCAACATAATCAATCCCTTCTTTGACTCCACAGTGAGAAAGCAAAGAACACAAGACGTAACATGACAAAACCATAAACATTCTGCTTTGTAGTCTGCACACTCCAATGAAGCCTGACAGCAAAACAAGCCAGGATGGATGGATGTGTAAACAGCCCTGATTCATAGCAGGCTTTCATAGGCACGGTGGCGCGTACGCACAAGTGTGTGTGCGTGTGTGTGTGTTATTTCTGTTTATCTGTAATGCTTCTATATGTGCATATGTTATGTGTGTGCATATGTGTGTGTGTGTGTCTCTGGGGAGTTGGAGTATGAACTCTCATGAGACACACATGGACAGTTTGTGCATGTGAGTTAACTGTATAGTGTCCTCGTTAGAGCAGAACTCAGAGTTCCTCTGAGTCACAGGCGGTGTGACACCGGCGGCGGGAGAGCGGGGGTGAGGACAGCAGCACAGGCCGTGGAGAGCTTTTTTGTGTTATTTATCGGACAGCTGACTGAGAGGAGTGGGTGAGAAGGAGGGAAGTGGCTCAGGCTGGACTCTCAGATGTAGGGCTGCAGCTAATGATTGTTTTTCATTATCGATCAGTCCATTTACTTCTTCTTTTTTTTATTATAAATAATTGTCTGGTCTATAAAATGTCAGAAAAATTGTGAGTATTATCCATTACAATGTCTAAGAGCCCATGGTGACGCCTTCAACAGGGAATTAATTGGCAATTATATGATAATTGATTCATCATTTAAGTCACTTTTCAGCTTTTCAGATGTGATGATTTATTACTTTTGTATGATAATAAAACTGTCAGTGGGAGAAAACAAGTAATTTCAAGATGCCACCTCGGGCTCTCGCAGCCTGTGATGAGAATATTTCTGACATCTCATAAACAAAATGATGAACTAATTATTGGGAAAAATAACTGGCAGATTAATCGATTGCTCAATTAAATTCGAAACCTTTATTTGAGCCTCAGGAACAATCGTTAGTTGCAGCTATTTCAAATCGCTTGCTTTGTCTGAGCAACAATAAAACCACAAAGACATTCACTTTATTAATTAAATGTCCAGTGTCTCAGAGGGTTGTGTTTACAAAATATAATCTTCATAACTCTGTTATAATTAGTGTATAATCACCTGAAAATAAGTATTGTTATATTTTGTTACTTTAGAATGAGTCTTTCAAATCTACAGAGACCACAGGTCCTCTTTCCGCCATGTTTCTACAGTAGCTCTACTGTAGATAGGGACTATCGCTGCCACCATAGTATCCCCTTAACGCTAAGAAGGAGAGGGTGAAACAAGGGGGGTGCAACTTGCAACTAAACCACTAGATGCCAAAATGGATCAAAATGTGTCAGTATAGTTGCTGGTTGCAACTCCCTTGCCTCACCCTCTCCTTCCTAGTCTAAGAAGCTATGGTGGACACGAAACACATAAAATAGATGAAATGTGTGGAAAAACGTGAACCACATGAAACTTGAAAAACTATCCTGAATAGTCTTTATTTATATATTCAATAAATTGATTCTTTTTGCAGCATTCTTGTTGCGCTGCATATTTAGACAAGATTAAACATGTGAGAAATTATAAATATTATACATTTCATAAATGTTTATATTTATGAAATTAGGATATTGAAAAAAGCACCTACTACAAGATACACTGAGAAATTGACTTATTGTAAATTATAGGGGTAGTTATTATTATTATGAAATGTACGGATAATTATTTTCCATTTAATTGATTAATCATTGAGTCTAAATTTAAAATCATTTAAACTAAATTTGAAATTTGTACCACCAAGTATTGAAAACTGTCAAGAATCAGTTCAGAATTTTGCCATACTAGGTACAAGAATCTGAGTCAAATGGTTGTGGAGAATAAAATGAAATATTGTGGCAAGCAGTGCGGGATGAGAGCCAGCTTTCAGAGATGTCAACCGTTTAATGACATTCAACAAAACAAGAACTCAAAAACTCCATATATTGAAGGTCTCTGTGATTATATATGTTAACAGTTACTTACTACAGTAATATGTGAATATATTTCTGTTTATTGTTCATTAGGCCTAAAACTGACATGTTGACTGTGGCGGTGCCGTTATTTTTTCTTTCTAAAAACACCAATCACAGCCAAAATCAAATTAGTTATCCCATTGCCACCCAAAGCAATGGTCTTTCTGGGTGAGGTCGCAAACATCAATCTGATTATTCTGGGGTGTTCTGACTCTACTACTCTATGCAAACAGTCACTTGCATATTGCTTAGGGATAAACCGCTTTCGGAGCCGGGAGCAAAGCATCGATTCACCAAAAGCATTAAGTAACCTCATCCAGCCTAACAGTTACAGTAAGTAGACTTCTTCACAGTGCAGCCATGCAAGAAAACACATTTTGTCGAATGTAAATGACATTTAATGGCCCCCGCGTAGCTGGAAATGTGCTGTGTGACACCTCATTTCTCATCCTGCCTTTGTTCAGCATTTTGTGTAGGTGGTGGTCTGAACCGAAAACTCTGATCAGTAATGTATTCCGCTGTCGTACAAAGAGTCTCTAATACACTGAAGCAAACCTATCCAAAGGTCTGCTGTGTGACAGTTTTCCGCCAGGAGTTTGAGCATTGGAAAGCCTGTCAGCATCAGTCAGTCACGTCAAGCAGAGACACTATGCCTGTCTCCAGGCGTTATATTGCACATTTAATCTCTATCACTCAGCAAGCTAGCGCCTCGGGGTGTTTTACAGAGAGTAAAACATTCTGATAACCCAGAGGTGTCGTGAATGACTGTCTGTGTGTGTGTGTTCCTCCCAGCTTTGATACAAACAGAAAGTAATCTTCTCTGTCAGAGGTGTTGCGGCATGCACCTCCCGCCAAGCTTACCCTGAGGAAGGAATCGAGCGCACCGTTCTCCATGAATTCGGTGATGATGAGGACGGGGCAGCTCCGCGTCAGGACACCCTCCAGCCGGATCACGTTGGGGTGGTCAAACTGGCCCATGATTGACGCCTCGGCTAGGAAGTCCCGCCTCTGCCGCTCGGTGTAGCCAGCTTTCAGCGTCTTAATTGCCACGACCATCTCCCTGCGTCCGGCCTGCTTGAGACGCCCGCGGCACACCTCGCCAAATTCCCCTGGATTGAGAGAAGGAGGTGGGGGGTAAGGGAGGAAGGGGTGAGGGTGATGGGGGAGAGGGGTTGAGTGAGCAGAGGAAAGAAGAAGGGGGGGGGGGGACGTTGGGGAAAGTGCAGGGAGAGGGAGCGTTACTGGACGGATTCAGGAGTGAAGGAGCAGATTTGAAAGAGTTGAGGGTCAGCTTCAACTGCGGGAGAGGATTTGCGAAGAGAAGAGGAAAGGACGGGAGGTCAGGGGTCAAAGATGTTGGGGAGAGAGGGAGTGACTGGTATCGATCGAGAGTGCAACCTGGGAGCGGTGAAGGGGGACGGAGGACGGGCGAGGGTCTTTGGGGTTTTGCGTTTGGTGCCTGAGTCCGAGTGTTTACAAGGGGAAGAAGAAGAGAAAGAAAGAAAAGACAGAGGGGGGAAGGTTGAACGAGCAGGAGCAGACTGTCATTTGAGGTGAAGTTAGGACACAACATGCCGCTTGAGAGAGAGAGAGAGAAAAAAAAACAGGCTAGAGGGGGATGAGCTACAGAGAAGATTTTCACTTCAATCCTTCCCACCCGCAGCTCTTACGCACACTCTGAATCCTAACCCTTTTCTCCCAGAGAGGACTCTCTTACAGAACAGACCTCGGGGCTTGATGGCACACTCCTGTTCAAATGAATGATTAATAAACCTGAATTATTTTTCTGTCCCCTTGGACAAAAACAACAGCGTTCTTTACCTGCACCGATGACTTCTTCTATTTTCACGCAGGAGATGTCTATCTCTTTGGCAAACTCGTGGACGGCGTCGTTAGGGTCCTCGTAGGTGAACGGGTCGATGTACACTTTGACTCCTGGAGAAACTGAGAGGCAGAAGTCACAGAGAAGTTAGATGTGGTTATTAATACATGCTATTATACTGATATATATCATAATATAATGTAACACTGGTTACTCTTAGCGTTAACTATAAACTCGAAAGTTTCTTCTGTGTAAGGTGAATACTTTAATGTTTGTCTAAAGGACAACTGAAGACTGACCAACAATGTGATACATCACATCAATATTCAACATCACACATTACAGGCAAGGTGTACCATAAAATATAGTTTCCGCTCTGAATTATGGAATAGAATACAAATACTAATTATTAATTAAATTATACTAATTCTCTCACTAAACCTGAGCAAAATAAGGTGATCTATTAAATAAATCTTCACAAAAATAAATCTCAGCTTACAATATCAAATGTATGACTGAATGAGTTTGACATTTTGACACATTTAGTCACCTTTAGTGATCTGCTGAGTTATTATTCTTTATAATAAATATGCAGCTACATTTGGGAGACGGTTAGTTTAGCATAAAGACAGGAAGCAGGGGGAAACATCTAGTCCAAAATAACACTATTTATCTAATATGTTATTATTTATTTATTACTATATTTCATGTAAAGACGATGATTGACGGTTTTATTGGGGGTTATGTGCTCAACTTTTTCACGGCTGCAGTTGCTTCCTGGAATCTTTGCTGGTTGATTGACAACCTCACACTGATGACAAGACTACAGGAAGTTACTGCACCTGGCACTTTGTTTGTCTTCAATCAATCTGTCAGACTTTATTTGTATGGCAATTTTCATTCAAACAAAATATAACAAAAAAAATTTAAAAAAAGCCTCACACAATAAAACAGACACCCCCACAACAACTCCCACCCTCCTTTATAAACAGCATAAATTGAGGAAACGCTATTTTATCATTTTACTGTGAGGAAACAACAAAAAATAAAACAAAATAAATACAATAATGATAGAAACACATAAAAATGTATAAACAGATTATAATGTAGAATGTACATCAATTATTGAATGAATTTAACTATTATTTGAATCAATAAATATAGTTCAAATAAAAGCTAGATGACAAAGACAGGAGGCTGATCATATGTGACTATCAAAATAAAAGGACAAATTGAAACTAAAATTAAACAAATAAGATGAGATCTAACGTGTTCATTTATGAGCACTGATGTTTTTCAGGGAGTGCTAGACAAGCTGTTCCCAGTGCAACGCTAAACTAACAGTCTTGTGGGGTTATCTTCACGAGAGACAGACAGGAGAACTTTTAGTCTGATTCGTCTTGTATAAAGACAATTTTTCATCCGTGCCTCAGTCTTAAAAACAAGAATATATGAAATAAAACAATCTAACATCTTATAAATGGTGAGTATAGTGCCAAACATCAGGCAGACAACATGTTCTTCTTCTGTGCAGACACTGTAATGGTTTCCTCAGTCAGGTGATTGGATAATTGATTGAATCAGTTGGTTAACTGTACAGGCATGACTCAATGACCACAGAGGACACAGTTTCCAACCTGAACACATAAACTTACTGTATTGCTGCAGTTTCTCAGTGTACTCCAGCTCCGAGCCGCTGCGCTGCTTCCTGTAAACAAGCCGCACATAAACAAAGTCACATTCAGATAATCAGTCGTGACCCTTTCCAGGTACAGTGAATTAACCTCATATCTCACTCGTCTATCAGATGAGACCAAAGACTGCCAAGGAAGAAATTCACAGAGCATGTCTGTTTTTTTTTTTCTCTCTCTCTCTCTTCAAGAGTTCTTTTTTGAAGCTAAAGAGTAAGTATATACCATTTGAAAGCGTGTTAAAATTTAATGAGCCTCTTTGTTCAGAGTCTAGCTTAACAAAATGAAGTATGTAGTTCAGGCTTTTGGTAATAAAAAACGAACACTTACTTAAGGCAGACAACTGCGATAACCACCAAGGCAACTATGACCACCAGACCCGCGGAGGCCGAGCCTATGATGAGAGGCAGCTGGTCCTGCACCGACTTCTGGGGGTCACCTAGGCGAAATAACACACATAGACACAAATGAGTAAATAACACCCGAAACTCTACTTGAGGGATTAAAGGATGGCCAATAGTGGTGGCAATATAATTACTAAGCTTGAACCCTCATTAAGAAAACCATCATCAAGAACAGACTATGTAGTAGAGAGGTTGTGCTTACTGTGAAGACTGGTGCTGAAGTCCATGGGGTTGCTGTAGCGTCCATACCCAGCAACAGTGCGAGCTCTGACCTGCACCACGTAGGAGGTTGCAGCCCTCAGTCCCTCCACCTTGGCTGAGCTGTGCTGGGATGTTACTGTGTGGGACATCGCCTGGCCCTGAAGTCAAACAAAGAACCATTGAAGCAGCAGTCTCAAGTGTTTCCTGGTGATGTTTAGTTGACGAATCCATTAAAGTACGATATTTATCTTACAAATTAAAAGTTGAATTCATGAGCAATAAGTTTTACTTAGATATTTCGCTACTACAGCTTTTCTCAGTCTACTATGACCAAGCAGCAACCTGCAAACTGCAGTTCCTCAAATGGCCACTTGAAGCTGGCTACAGAACGAGTCTCCATTAGCCCCAATGTTAAAATGTCCAACTTCACAGCAGAAATAAACATGTTTACAGCCTGGTACAAAAAACAGTTTTGGTCTCTATAGTAATTTTCCCGGTTCATGACAACTGTACTGAGTCTGAATTTTTTATATAACTCAAACGTGCAAATCATATTAAGGCTTAAAGTTATGCATAATTTACAGCATGGCTGCTTTGAGCACCATGGCTTCATTCAGCCTGCCTCAGGTCCACACACAATCCAAGTCTTTACCCATTGTTAGATTAAGTGATAGCCAGCAGAGGTAGGACTGCCAGGATGACAAGGGCCAGAGCCACCACACTGAGATCTACAACAGCTCTTCAGAAACCTGTGGGTGACATCACGGATATGACGTCCATGTTTTATACTGTTTTTATGTATAACCTACAGTTTGTGGTGGCTAATGTTAACTACTGTTGGCTAACTTGAAGACTTACGACTTACTGATCTCGAACTAACAGCGTAAGTTTGCAGATTTTGCTGCTATTTTCTTCTTGTGCTCTTGTTACAGTTCATTTTACCATTATCCTATGGTTGTGGCCACAGTGGTTGCTGTTTAACAAAGCCGTCAAAGTTAAGCAAGACTATTTTTTTATTTTTACTTAGGATGTACTTACTGTAACTGTAACTGTAAACAACCTGAAAGTATTTATGTGGCAACAAGAACTGTTTGAATTGTCTAAATGTTAAGGAAAGGAGTTTCAGTGCTTCCTTTTTTATTTCCTTTAGCATAGAATACTGTTAGGCGGACCACAATTACGGCTGGAGCATACAGCCAAAAGAATACCAAGGTAAGATTGTCAAGTGTCAGACGGGTCCTTTATTGTTACGTATTTAACAGCATGGCAAACACTCTCCACATCATACCGCAACATCAACCACAATGATCCCAAAATGGCACCTTATATAGGCTGTCTAGGTAATGAGGGAGAACCCATTCACCATACTGCCTTGCTCCCTGTCTAAGAAACACTTATTATTTATTTACGTTATGCCCATAATCCTCCCACTATATACATACACACACATTTACCAACACAACCTCCTCCCAATTCTAGCATATACACTAACACTAATAAAATACACCATTTCCCAACACCCCTATCAATCACCACTTGGATGCCCCCAAAACTACAAATATGGTGACCGTTCCCTGGGGAAGCCTTTTGCCCGAACACCCTGGAGACTGGTAAGTACCATTTCACACACACTTTACCATTCCCAATAAATTAACACACAATTGCACATATATATTAGATTAATCACATTATGTCACTTTTGCATTCAATTAGCAAAAACATAATGCACACTAAATCTCATATCCCTCTTTTGCAGGTGGAACCATGTGGCCATCACAGAACCTACCAGCACCAATAAGATTTAAAGGTATAATGAATGTAAAAACATTCCATTATGAATATCAAATATCTATATGTATATCAAATGTGCAAATATGCCATGTGAAAAGTGTGCAAACCCAATAAAGTGCCACTGCTTTACAAAAGTGCCTGTGCAATTCTTAAAGTGCATGTATCTCAGTTAAAGTGCATGGTGCAACAATCCCCCAACTCTATCTCAAGCTCCAGGGAACAAAGTCCTCTTCGTTACAGATACACTAGACCATTCCTCCCAGAGGAAAGGAGATAATGTCATCCCACAATTCCTTGCAGCAACAACACAAAAGCAACGCAATTTATTTAAAAAATGTGATTATGGACAGTAACGTTGACGTGATAAAAAACTTTCTTTGATCATGAAGCATGATGTTACTCTGCAGCTCTGTGGTTTATCAGTGCAGACTGGAGTCTGTTAACAATGACAAACAGGCAGATCTGTGTTATATACACTCGTCTCCTTTATGAAACCTGGTCTGTATCTTCACTGAGCTATTATAAACACTGATTAACTGTTCCTTTTCATCTCCTGCAGTTCTCTGCAGTAGTTCTGTGTTGCTGACTATGGAGCAGTTTTGACATTTGGCATGGTGGTGTTCAAAATTTGCTGTTTGCTGTGGTGCAAAACCTTCTTAAATTGTTGCAAAACTTTAATAACTAGATAGACTTTAATTTAGCCTGGCTATAAAACATGAATATCACACACCATTTAGTGTGATGTCGATGCCTTCTCTAACTGTGTCCCTGCAGATCATCATGTAGGTTACTGTTTCTTATTAAGCATTTTCCTTCATTTTCCATAACCGGTAATATGCTTATATATGAGTAGAAAGGAGAGTGAGTGGACAAAGGAGGTAATTTTATTATTATTACTATTTTACTGCACCCTATATATGCAGCATGGTGGCTATGGTTACTAATGACATTACTGATTGTGTTTGCTGATATTATGACTCTTCTTTAATTGTGTCACTGTTACACTACAGGTAAATCATGTTAAGCGAAACTTTAAAAAGTTCAAATTTAAAGTCGCGTTCAGACTGACAACTGTTCAACCTGTTCCTACGCAAGTTGAACATCTGAAAAAGAAGAACCTGGTTTCTTTTTCTGTATGTCAATGTGAAGTAGTCTCACAAAGCGGAATATTTTAAACGAGTTAAACAAATACATGTAAATTAGCCTACTTTGTGGACATGAACAGGGTAATTATACCATTCGCCTCGTAATTGTCAAGATGGAGGATTAAATGATGGGGAGATTATGGTGATGTTAAAACATAATGTTGTGTCTGTTAAGCTTTCAAAAAAATGGATTTAAGCTAGTAATACTGGAACCAACACAGACCCTTGCACTCTCTTAATGGAGTGCTGTTTTTGGTCTGGATCCATCTTATATCTGCAGGGCTTTAGGGAATTTGATCAATAGGGTACCAGTGAGAAGCAGCTGCTGGTGAGTCTGACGGGCCCGTAATCTCCAACAATATCCCCTCCATCCCCCACACCAAAATTCCCATCACCCTGGCACACATTTCAATATTACATTCTTCAGCATCCATAAAAATGCTTCTCTCTTGTACAGGGCTGGAAAAGTAGATTTTCAGAGTCAATAAGTCATGCACTGTGACCTACATTAAGGCAATGGCTAAAAAGTCAGAGCTTACCCTCTCATGGTATTTAATCTCATAGTCGAGGATGACTCCGTTGGGCTTCTCAGGGGGCAGCCAGGACAGGCTGAGAGTGTCTGAGGTGGAGCGCATCAGATGGACGGTGGGCACTGCTGAAGGTGCTGCAGTTGGACATCAGAGAGGACACAGTTCACACTTTAAGTCAGACAACTGGAGAGGTACTTCATTTGTGATTTGAGGGATCATCACGATAGGTTCTTAGTTGCCAAGATTTTCTTTTTGTACGTCACAAACCATCACAAAAAGATAATTATTACTAAAAATACTTCAACCTGAACGGTACATGTTTCACCCTCGCTGTTCTGCACTTTATTGATTTGTGAGGCCTGAAAGTGACTCAATTGACAGTCATTGTCTTGGGTTCATAAACTGTAGTAAGGTGGATTAAGTGCAGGTTAACTGGAAGAGTAATTACAGTCTGTGAAAGGTGCTGAGCAGTTTGGTTGATGATGACACTGCAAGTATTAAGTGGGAGATGTTGAAAGGTGACATTGTCAGTGATGTAATGTAAGATGCCTGGTTGACGGTGTGCTGAATGCTGACAGTGGAGATTTAAAGTATGCTTAACATTTTATCTGCCTCTCCCGAAAGTCCCCCAGAAAATGCTCTTCATCTGTCGTTCTTACCAAGCTTGTTCAACGTTTACTGTTGGTGTTACAGATACTACAAGCTCATTAAGACACTCATTGACATTGACTGAACATAGGACTGACTAACCATCCTGTTTCATGGTGATGTTAAGTGGTATTGATCAGAGCTGTTCTATGAATTAACTCAGTTTGTAGATGCATCCAATGTCATTGACAGATCTTTTTCTACTAACCGGCTTGGTTGGTGGTGATGTTGACAGTGGAGTATCTGGGTGAGGTGGGGTTTTTCCCAGAAACCCCGTTGACAGCTTGCACCTCGAAACTGTAGCGGGTGTGAGCCTGCAGATTCCTCACCACGACCTTCCTCTGCCTCAGCCCCAGCCTGCGGGGAGCGATGTCCACGTTGTCGTCACAGCGTGTGCACGGGCTCCGGTCTCTCAGACATTTCTTACACACCACATTATAGACCAGATCGCTCCTCCCGCCTGTGTCCTCAGGCTCCTCCCACTCCAAGGACAGCGAGGTCTCGTTCACGCTGGATATAACGTTGCGAGGCGCTGAGGGGATCGCTGTGCAAAACACACACGCAGACAGGTGTTGAAAAAGGTGGGCAGGCAGAACAGAAAAACACACAACTGAGGCTTTAGTCATTTTCCCTGTGCAGTGCTTTCACTATCCTCCCTCGGTGGTGTAAAAAAAGTTGTTCAATATCTCTGTAAAATGGCAACGAAAAGAAGTATGAGTGTAATTCTCTTCTTTTTATAAAAATCCTTCTGCACAAATAAATGTGACAGATTGCTCTACGTGCCCCAAACAAATCTTCAGGATTGAGCAAAAGGCATGGAAACATGTAAAAACATGACAACAGGGAAAAAAATCCTTCCTGGTGCATTATAAATAAATAAACATATTCAGAAACAGGAGGATGAATACAGCTTGTCATGCACACGCACACCGCTGTTCATCACTAAGTAATGGCGCTTTATGAAAAGCACAATCCTGTACGGCTCTACTCTGTAAGCAGCGTCCATTTCTATGCATAACCCTCTTCGCAGCTTGTGGAACTTGACTAATCCACTCTTGATAGAAATTCATGTTCTTGTATCAGTATAACCCAAGGCCTCCACGTTTCAATAAGCAGAGCTGCGTTTTGAGTGAAGAGTGTTTGAAACCTGGATAAAGTATGATAACCGCAGAGGGGGGCAACAAAGATTGGTTCAGCGAGCATGCTTTTCATCCTATTACAGGGAAAGAGAGAAGGGCTCCCCCTCTAAGCTTCCAGCAGCAGAAAGTCTAACCTGTCTCAAAGCTTAGAGAGGAAGAAGAGGGGGGGGACGGGAAGCCATCAGCTCTTGTCAGCCAAACCCTGCCTGTCCTCTGACTTCAGCTTGCCCTGAGCCGCATTTCACTCGTCCTGTCCTTTCTAATTAGGCAGACACAGTTCAGAGTGGAAGCTCTTCTAATTGGACACCCGTCTAAAACTCACGCTGCGTCCAAGCTGCCGGCCATTGACTGGCTGAGCCGCTCTTGTGCAACACACCACTTCCAACACAAAGCACAGGCTGCCTGGCACAAGCTCTGACAGACCGCAGGGACAGGACTGTCAGGCCTGCATGTTTGTGTGTGTTTGCGTGTTTAGTCGGAGGTGGTGCTTGTGTCCCTGCCCGCCTGTCTGTGTGTGCTGGTCAATGTCCACAGTGTTCCTGTGACAACGATCTGGGGAAGACAGTTGCGGGCCCTGTGTGTCATTTAACGTGGCGAAAGGCCCCTGGGGGGTGATTTTACACGGTCAAGACAGCACATGTCGCTCTCCATCAGCATGACTGCTGGGACTTCTCTCAGAGGCTTGTCCAAGCAGAACAAGCGTGGACACTGCAGTCAGCATCAGACCAGACTACTTGGAAATTTTGGCATGCAGCTGCAGATTTGCCATTTTAAAAGTCGAACTGAATTTTGAATTCTCCACAGCTTTTGGTGAGGGCACATCAGCGAAAATGATACTGCAGCTATAGTGCATAATTTAACATTTTTTAAAGGAGGATAAAACTGTTTGTGGGAATAATGTTTCACATTCAGGACTCTGGGTGGGTTTCCATGGCTGTGAAAGCTACACTAACTAATCATGAATGGGAGTAAAAGCAAAAATTAAGAGCTAACGTGGTCAAAACTGAACCTCAATTTGTGAGTTTAATATTTTAAATATTTTGTAGTAGTACCCGTCGTGTAGTAACAGTCCTAACCAAAAATGTGCATTTCCTAACAATAATAGAGGGAACGCTACCTAGAGGACATATCTCCTTTTAATTTTACACATCCAGCAGTTACAAGGCAAGGTTATAATTCATTTGCAATTTTATCTGTGTACCAGTGTTCACTCCGTTTCAGTTCTGTTTGGTCTCTACCAACTCCTACTAAATGTTCCACTGTTCCACCAGCTTGTCTCTACAGTCGTCTGTTTGCAGTTTGATGCTGAGCATGTAGACAACAATGGATTTATCAGAGACCGAAAAACATGACAACGGTGGTGAGAGACAACGCAGTAAGGTTGTGGACCGGACAGTTAACAATGAGCTGAAAGACACTAGGAGGAGCTGCAGATTCTGGTGTTTTTCTCCTTTTACACCATTTTCACATTGTCCACAAGAATTTTGGTAATTTCAACCCAGTCAAAACAAACACTAAGGATATATAGAATATGTTACTTCTACTGCTCTGTTGAGAAAACGTGAGGATGCTTTTGTAGTCTGTGCAGTGGAGGCTGACTTACTGGTACAGCCGGAGTCAGGGGGGTCGCTGTCAGCACGGTAGAAACCATTCTGGCAGGGACAAATATTGGCTCCTCGTGCACTGGTGCGACTGTTGGACGGGCAAGCAGCGCAGGTTCCCTCCCCAAATTTGGATTTAAAGGTCCCAGGGATGCAAGCTGGATGAGCGGGAGAGAAAACAAAAGGGACAATAAGAACAAAACAACAAGAAAAGATGCCGTGCTGTCACTTATCTAAAAGACAAGCCGCTGTCACATCTGTCGCAGGAACAATAACTGCACCTGCGACGCATCTGCGGAGCTCGATATTTATGCATAAAGTGTTGATACGTACGTGAGAAATGGCAAACACTTAAGGTCTTATCTATATATTTGCATTTGCTCTTTCATTTTCACACTCTCTACCTGGTGACATTAATCTCCCCAAAAAGAGAGTCGGGGATGACAGCTAAGTTTCATGTTGAAGAGGAGGAAAAGGAGGATAAAGATGAAGATAGACTGCTGACAGGAGATTGCTGTTGTCAGACAAACAGGGATGGAGAATGCTTCTGAGAAAAGGGATACACCCAAAACCCATCAATCAGTGTCTACTCGGTCCTTGGCTCTCCAAACCACAGCGCTGAATACAAACAAGGCGTTCACATGCATGCAGAACAGCTCCATAATAAGCCAATAAATCAATTCAAATGAAGGAACATCAGAGTGGACATAAATTAACAGAAAAGAGTTATTAGAAAAATATACAAAGTATGGTAATCAAGTCCAAGCAATTCATTTGAATTCCTGAGTGTTACGCCGAGCCTTGGCTGCTATCGAGTCTTCAGGATAAACCAGCATAAACCCAGACTAAAGAAGGATTCAGATAAAGGGGATTAGTAGCAAAAGGTCTGGATATATCCGCCTCCAGAGCCCCATGTTTTACTGTTTGCCACATTCCTAACGGGTGGTGTAAAAGTGGGGTCTCTGGCAAACATCTGTCCTGTCAGCGTGAAGGCTCATAAAAAAACAGCCAGTGAGAGAGAGAGAGAGTGTGATTAACTAGTTAGGCTAAGTGGTCTTTCAGTTTGAACTCAAGTTCCTCCCTAATTCCCAACAATGGCACTTTTAGGAAAATCAGCACAGCTAATGGCCTCGCGTCGTGGCTCTAAAACCGTGCAATAAAAAGCCAAAGAAGATAAGATGTGAATGTACTTTTTTTTTTCCCCTCCTCCTCCTCTCATAATTCACTGAGACCTTTAGGCTCTACACTCTCTGATCTGATTTATTTCTCTTCTATTACACAGTGCATCATCATTTCCTTTTATTTGTTTGTTTTCCTTGCTTGGAGAGGGTGCTGAATCACCCCCATTGTCTTTCTTCAATCCATAAACCTCTTTGGAGGGCCACGGTGATTCTCCTGTTTTTGATACACTAATGTATCCTTCTCCCCCCTCTCTCTTTATTGTCGTTCCTCGACTCTCCTCTTCCTCGTCTTCTCTCCATCTCATGCAGTGTTTGGCTGCGAGCGAGTGGCGAGACTGAGGTAAGAAATGAAATGTCTGAGTGATTAATGCCGGCGTGGCAGTGTTGGCTCACGTTGGTCTGAATGGTGTTAATGAGTGTGGCCGCCTGTAGATTAACTAACGGGAGGCCGCGGAGGAAATTACACTTCCTCATCGCAAGCGCTTGCTGAAGCCCCAGAGAGCTTTTTATCAAGCATTGGTGGCAAGCTTTTAACCTTGAGCCGCCAAATGGCAACGAATGAGCTCTCCGGCGCATGTTAGACACTATTTCTCACGCCCAGGTGAGAGGAGGCTTCACTTGTCTGTCTTTGACTTCCTGCAGCCCCCCCTCCCTTTTCATTCTCCTCCTTTTTGGCTGCTGTCCCAGCCCATCTTTTGGCAATTCACACCTTTTAGCTCACACTATCTCTCTTTCTCTGTTAATATCTCTCTTCTCTGGACTTACGGATGCGTTTTCCCTTCTATTATCTGCATTTTCCTCACTGGCTCCCTATTTTGTGCCTTCCCGCTATCTTTCTCTCCCTCCCATCCCGCTCTCACAATATTTGTATGCTGCTCCTCTCTGCAACACCTCATTAATTCATACTCTCCTCCACCCTCCTTCACCCCTTTTCAGGAGCCACACAATAAATGCAGAGAGGAGGGCACAGACTGAGGTGACTTGCACTGAGCATATAAAGGAGGTTTGGTTAAATAAAAGTCCAAATGTCTGTTAAATACACATACCCTGGCACTGTGTGCTGTCTCCAGAAGGTTCAAAGCCGGCGACGCAGGTGCACGAACCCACAGGAACCATCCACTCGCCATCCCCGTTGCAGTAAAGCTTCAGAGGGACGGACACCTCCATAGCATTGGTCACACAGGCTCCTGGAGCGATCACTAAAGAGGTGGCTTCCGCCCCTGTAGCAGTCTCCGGGAAGACAGCGAAATTGGCGATAGTGGTGGAGCACTTCTTGAAGAAAACCCTGACTGAGATGAGTGACATGCAGGCGCCCAGATCCTGGAACGCCAGATAGAAACCTGCCTTGGAGAGGGGGCCAAAGCTGCGCACTTTGGTGTTGATCCTGCCCGCTTCCAGCAGAGAGAAACTCTCATCCGGGGCGATAGTATCCACCTTCACATATGGGTTCTCTCTCCACAGAGGGCTGGTGTCTGTAGCTGTGTCCCCCTCTGACTCATAGTAAAACAGATTAAAGGTCTCTTTGCAGGAGCCGGGGATGTTGGGGATGCTGGCACAGTCACGGACAGAAAACTTCAGCTCCACATAGACGCGCAGCACGCCCTTGCGGGGGATAAAGTCCGTCCTGAGCCAGTTGTTCTGGTTGGGCTGTCGAACATTACACACCTGGTAGGTTCTGATTGGGCTCATGGAGTCGTCATAGCCGCTAACCTCCTCCCACTGTGGAAACAACAGAGAGGCAGTGTGACAGGGGAAGAGCTGACAGCAGGGAATCTGGAAAAACTATATAGTGTGAGCGTTGTGGAGTGATGCAGGGAGGAGTGGAATAGGTTTAAGAATAAAATGAGACTGAATTTAATTGATTATTTAATGCTTTGTTCCTAATGCAACTTCTTATTCAGCAGCAACTGAGCTGCAGCGGAAACTCACTTATCCAATATGTTGTTAATTAATAGAGTAATGTTAAACACAAACGCAGCGCGTCCTAATGCAGACCATTCAGGCATAGAGGGCATTTAAAACGGCAAAGTGACATCGGATAGAAACGAATATAAAATATGCAACACATTGACACACACACACCCTCGGTGTGGCGTGTGCATGTGGCCTGTGAGGAATAATTTGCAGCTAAAATGCTTCTAATTGCAAGAATCATTCAGAAAATTCCAATCATTGCGGACTATTAATAGAAAGCATTTCCCCATTAAGACACATTTCATGCATTATGCCTGTTTCACTTGCATTTCTGATGCTGATCACATGTCGCAGCTTTGGAAAAAGACGGCACGTGTTGGGCCTTGATCAAAACTCTACCTGCAGTTGCGTTTAAACACAATGCAGACACACATATAGGAGGCATCACTCATATCTATAACTGCTGCAGTGCAATCGAAATAGCCTCAAGAGGAGATTTGGTTTCTATAAATTTGTTATCTGCACTAAGAAAGATGAGAGCATAAAACTGGACCTAAAATGGAAACTTTCTCCATATATCTATGTTGCAAAGAGGGAGTTATTTATTAAAATGGCCATCTAAATGCAACGCTCTAAGTGTGATTGCACTTCGGCAGCACTCCTGAGCACTTCAGGTTATGTAGAATAGATTTTTATATTTTTTTCCATCACATAAAGCCTGAGAGGAGACATTTGCATATGTTGTGGTTGATATACCAGGTGGACTGATGTGTAAAGCTTTGTAAAGAATCATTTTACATTACATCTCTGTGCGTGAAGGTAAAGAATGTCAATGTAAAGCTTTATATGTTACGTACACTTGCATACACATGCACTTTGTATATGGTAACTAACATTACAGGCTATGATAAATGACTTGATTGGTCAATAAATTTAGTCCGTTAGGAAATAACCTTGTGAGAAGTCAATCTTTTTAGATTTTTTTCCGAATTCCCCCTCGGACTCAAAGCTTCGTTTCCATAACAAATGAGCTTCCCAGAAATTGATTATTTCAACTGGAAGAAAATAATGCATAACTCATCTCACGTCTGCGAGCTCCTGCGCAATTTATTCCCAAACGATGAGCCCAAGAGTCAGCATTAGATGTCGTAAATCACCAGCAACACGTTGATGCACTACCTGACAAATATGATAATTGCAGGCCCCCCGAACGTATGGGCTTGTCAGGAGAGAGAGGAGAGGGGCTGCCTCACCAGTCGTGACATATGACTTCATGGATGCTAGGACATTCAGAGCCGGCCCTTGTAGGGAAAAAGGAAGGAGGAAGGCTGCCGAAGATCGTTTCCATGGAAACCCACCATTTCCATTGACTGACTTTGCGCTCACGTAGCGAAGACAAATTACACTGGCCGGGAGTGGGGGAGGTCTGTCAGGCTGTTAGCCCTGGGGTCAGATTCATGTTGTTTTATTTTCTCACCGTTCCTACAGGGGGTATCAACTGAAAACCTTAATTTCTGCCTTTAATGCGCTCTTGGGCCCATATTACAAAAGACACAGACACATGCTTTCAATTATCAGGCTCTCCATGCTGGAGAGACATGCAAGGTAGAGCATACCTAATAGTCCTTACACACTGTGGGGATTTGCTTTGTGTATCTGCGCGTTTGCTCATTTGTTTGTTTAAAGTACTATATTTGTTCGTCAAGCTTTTAACATTTTCTAAATACTGAAAAAATCCTTGATTTCTTCCACACAATGTCACACAGTGTGTTTCTCATTTGCTTTTTAGTATCCAAGAAAGCGAACATACACTGCAAAACAAAGATATAAAACAGTAGGAGGTGTGCCGTTCAAGGCAAACTGGGCTCTGTTAACAAGAAAATGGAACAACACACACACACACACACACACACACACACAAAAGAAAAGATCACAAAACAAACTAAACACATGCACACACACTAACTCACCCCACTCTCTGGGAATGTGGTCCAAGCCAGCTCTGTGGTTGCCCACCGACTGTCCATAAGGGTTTCTGCAAGAAAAGAAAAAAATAAGAGTAGGAGGAAGGTTGATAGATGTGAATTAAACGGTGTGAGGAAAAAGCGAATTGTTGTACAGAATTAAGGAAAACAAACACAAACACACACACACACACACAAACATAAGTTCCTTCTGCTTGATAAAGGATACAGGTAAAACTTCCTCTCTTTCATAACCTGCACCCACATGCACTCAAGTTTTTTTTTGTTTTTTTGAAAGCGCTAACAATCATGGCATATCTGTGATGCCGCCTAATTAAGGCTTTCTCTCTCTCTCTCTCTCTCTCTCTCTCTGTGTTTGGCACTTGCAAATGCACTCCTTCCAATATTCATTTGTGGATCTAAGAACAAAGCATCCTCCAAGATGCCTTTAGTGGAAAGACTTCCATTAACTGGAACCGGTTCAAAGAGGTCACACAACCATAGGCGAATTTAATGTATCACGTTTTGGGGAGGGGGTAGGGTTTCATCCAGGACACCAAAAGTGTGACGTCTCTCGAGTGAGATTTATCAAACAGCTGATCTGAGTAGTTGTCGCCTCGTTGTTTACGACTTTGCGAGTAGGTGAGAGCTGGGCGGACGGTCAGAAAATAAACAGCAGGATCAATGGGCATTGTTGTCAGGCTGTCAATCAGTTGTCACCTGAGTTGTGGTCCGGTGAGTTTATGTAACACCTCAGAGGAGGTGACCCCTCCCTGGATTCTCAACATACAGCTGTGGCCGTGTCCATTCCCATTGTTTTCTCGCTGTTAACACATAATTACTAAAACAATTACACTTTCTTCATGGAGACTCAATGACACGACGCCTGCTGTGCACCATTTGCTCACAAGTCGTTGGTAACGGTGCCAAAGGAGGGTGTGAGGGGGTAAACAAATAGCATGTCCTGTGTAGAGCAATGCTCTTTTTAAGAAACATGGCTTTGTCCTAGTAACATAGTGTATAATCGTATTCATGTTTGCTTTAAAGACAGTGCAGTTACAATACAGTGTGTCCTTGGCTTTTGTGTGTCAATAATAAAAGTTGTTGGAGCGAGGGAATAGATCACTGGTCCATCTGTAGCTTCTGAGCTACGGATACGAGCAGTGTTTACAGTCTGTGCTGTGTGTTCATTAGAGAAACCACAACGGCTTGTCTTCTTTTAAACAGAGATAATGAATAGTGATCTCTACATCCAACAGGACGGATCGCATCAGTGGCGTTCAACTGTGTGCCGTGGAGAATCAAGCAAATGAGCGCTCGCATCGTAACCCGGCGACTGCAAAAAGGCACGGATCAATTGAGAACTAAATACAGTGATCACTTCACATTTTAGGGCTTCATGCGGTCACGTTTACACTTCAGTTACACGCAAGACCGAAATCAAGTAGTGAGACTGCGTGGTTCTTTGTTTCTATGCAAATGAGCTTGGCTGTGTATGTGTGTGTAAATAGAAATGAGTTGACAGGAGCTGACAACTGGTGTTTGATGTGCAGTAATAATCTATACACAAGATGTTCTCTGAGCATTTTGCTTCCTTTATTCAAAATATTGTCAAATTTGACAGCTCATGATCCACCTTGGTCAGAAGCCTTTATAATAAGGGCACGCTTAAAAGGTCCAGCGTGTCCAGATTCAGGGGGCTCTATCTACAGAATACATCACAAATGGGATATAATATGCATAGCTAGGATTTCATTAGTTTATAATCAATTTATAGACAATTTAAACACTAGTTTAAGTTTTTGTTGACATCGTAGGAAGGGAGAGTGATGTGAGGGGGTGGCAACTGCAGCCCCTTGATGTGTATATCTAGACACATAAAATGAAAAGTTTAACATTTTAAGAAATATGCTTATTCACCTTCTTGCCAAGACTTAGATAAGAAGGCTGATACTACTCATGTTAGTCTGCTAAATATGAGTCAGCCGGTTAATTTATCCTAGGTTCAAGACTGGAAATAGCTAGACTGGCTAGTTAACAAAATCTGCTTACCAGCACCTCTAAAGCTCACTCCATAACATTATAAAGTTTAAAGTGTTAAAATATTATAATATATTATAATTATATAAAAACATTTTTATATAACCCCATTCAAACTATTTAAAGCGTGGTCACCCTGACTGACCTTGGCTTGTGATATCAGAGGCAAGATGATGATGGATAGCAACCACGCTCGCTTCACAACAGCTTGTTAGAAACCTGAGTGACGTCACAAGACTAGTGACGTTTTCATTCATACAGTCTGTGTCTTAATCTGACAGATATGAGAGTGGAGTTAACCTTCTCACCCAACACTCTCTGCATATTTCTGCATATTTCCCCGAAATGTTGAACTTGTCCTTTAGGTAATGCAAAACTAAAGCGTGTTTCATGATCATTTAAAACATGAATTAATGCAGGATGTATTTTATCACCCTCAAGAAATGTTCAAGGCACTATGAGTTTATGTAATTAGTTAATGCTTAATGGATCATCAATTAGTCGAGCAGCAACATTCGGATGTTTGCATATCAGACGACCAGTCTGACATAAACAGTTTGATATTTCTATGAGGACATATACAGTGTTTAAGATAATTGCATACGAAGCTCTGGAGAGAAGCTTTTCTGTCTGGATTCCAACAAATTTGATGGCATATAAATGAGTGTATGAAGTACATTTGAATTGAACAATCATTAAGCTACGATCCATTAAGCATTCATTAATCACATAAATTCATCGTCACTTGATCATTTATTAAATGTGAGCCGCAGGAACTGTGCATTAGTTCAGCGTGTCATTTGTAGCCTTAACCAGAATTCTTTTATGTGCGAATAACAGTGTTTTAAGTAATTTCTAAAAGGGAATAAGTGGCTGTCTCCATCTTTTGTTGACAACTGTAATCAAATTTACCTCGGCAGCACATCCAATAATTAATATTTATGCACAAGGCAAATTGTACATTTTCTGACAGAGCATTAAGCAAGTCCTGCTACTCATAATAAAAGAATTCTCGCTCCTCTGTACTTGTGTGCATAAGGACATGAGTGACAGCAGCTAATAACTTCAGTTGTCGAGCCCAAATATGCGATTGTGAACAAGGTTGTTTTACTGATTAGCACGACTTGAGCCAGAGAGGAGGAACTAATCAGTGAAATCAGCGGCTGTTGTCTTTGCTTGGCTTCACTCGGCCCTCAGCGGCACACAGCTGAGTGAATACTCCTGGACTACATTCTGGCTGATCCAGTCCGTCCCTTGGGTGTCTGATCCGGTGCGTCACCCCCTTCCCTCTTCTCTCTCGGTGCCCAGAGGCAAGAGAGGCAAAATCACTCAGCCTCAGCTAACCACAGGTCTGAGCTGATGTTCCTTTAAACAGGCTTCACCTCACACAATGAACATACAGGGGCAGCAGGTTGACCATCCTAGATCTGTAAAAGCCAGGTTCAAGCCCCCATGTAAGCAGGATATCACTCTTGAGCAAGACACTGAATCCCCAGCAGCTTTAGGGGTGCTATCCTCTATCTCAACCAGACCTTTGACCTCGCTGTGGAGCAGGAGAGGACAGAATATCTCGGGAAAAATTTGAAAGAATCATGATATTTTTTTTTATAAAAAAACAATTTTTTAACCAGCAAGATGGGATGTCAATGTACATCCTCAAGTCCAAGTCCAGCCTCATGTGTTGTTCTAAAACACTCAACAGTATGAAAACGGTTATCGTTCGCCAACAAAGTGTGTTATCGTCAACTCACTAAATCCTAGAAACCGGTTCAGGTTGAAAAAGATCCCATTTGTTCCACAGTTCTCCCCCTTCCTGTCAAATTTACAATGCCTCTGAGATCTCCTCGCTGCTATAACTCAAATCCAGAACCCCCCCCAACCACCCCTCTATTCTCCCATAAAACTACAGCGATGGAGTCATTCTGCCCCTGGGGTAAGAAAACAATGCTGCAGTGGGAACTTTAGAGCATCAGCACCCGTGGCATTTACCGTTTTTATTTTTTTTATTCTGATCGCCCGCCGGAGCCAAAATGCCACACAACTCTGCATTCTCAGTGCGCTTTGGGAGCTCACACATGCTAATGTTTTATTCACTTTGTGAGAGCGTGTGCATCATGAAAGGGTAGGCCTCGCCTTGTACTACACTGACACTGCCAACAAGCAAACATATGAAATATTAACAGCCGAACATCATCATCAGTGATCAGAGGATGATGTGTGAGTATAAATAGGTGCAAAAAAAAAAGAAAAAAACAGTTGTTCTATCTTTAAAATGTGACTTCTGAGCTCGTTCTTCTCCGTAGAGTCAGTGATCACAGTAGAGTGTGATGCCCAGTTTGATGCTCGATGAGCAGTTCTTGAACAAGTCAAGCTGACCTAATTTAATATCTCTTCAGGGCTGTTTGCATCTGTGTTTAGAGGTCAACAAATAATTATTCTTGATGATATCCGGATGTATGGAAAGCAGGAAAATATGAGTAAATCTTTTAATTAATGTGAAAACTTGATGCCCAAGGCTTTGCCAGCAATCACACATCCAGTAGAGTCTTTTATAACACGCTTTCTGAGAGGTTATCCATCCAGTTTACAAGCTTTTAAAATAAGAGTACAGTAAACGCTGACTGTAAATGAGAGTTATACAGCATAAAAATGTCACAGTTGCTGAGGCTTTCACTGCAGTCTATCGGTGTGAATTGGAGATAAGTCATCACTGTTACTTTTGTAAATAAGCACACACTTCAAGTTGCAGTCCAGCTTGCATCATCCATGCGCAAACACTTGCCAATCTGAAAAAAAACTAATTCCAGATTCAAGCCATGTGTTGAAATCCACTGAGTAAGCAGCTAAAATAAACGACATGCAACTCGCTGGAAAAAAAAGAAGAAAAAAAAGGCCTGCGTTTCCCCCCCCCATCATTTCAACCCATCTGATGATCTGCCCTTCATGTTTATCCTCAGAGGACAAACATTAGTTAACCCCTGAGCTTTGAGTAACAGCTAGTGGTCCGGTTGTGGAAACGGGGCTGATCATCACGCCGTGAGAGAGCCCACTGGGACTTGGAGGGCTGCTGCCGCTGCATTGATTTACTTGCTGACACCAGAATTGATGAGGGATTGGGGCTGGCCACGGTCCAGGAGAGGCAGATTGGACAGGGAGGGAAGCAGAGAAATGTAGCTACAGCTCAGAGAGAAGTTGCTGGGTGGGTAGCGGCGGTGGTGGCGAGGGATGGGCTGCTTCTCCCTGGAGCAAAACTCCCTCGGTGATGGGGAGAGCTTCGGGGAGCTGCAGCATACTTGTTAAGCCACTGACCTTTAATTCACACTTGTCATTTAATGTGTTTCACATGTGTGTGTCCCCATGGCACTTCAGGATTGATCCGCTCCAGTCTGTGTTTAAACATCCACAGTACAGATTGGTGGGCTGAACCCAGTAGCTGGTATAAAACCTCTTGGCATTCATCACACGAGTTGTGTGTTTCTGGTTAGAGGGACGCCCCTCTGGACTGTCGCTGTGGTTTGAATGTGGTGCTGTGGGGGGAGAAAAGGTGGGGCAGGTGGGCATCCTCACTCAGCTTGTGGGTGTGACAACAACAGGGACAATAGCAACAGGGCAGTCCTTCAGCCGCAATGGAAACACTGGGATATCATGCACACACACACACACACAGGGAATGGGGCGTGCTGATACATGTGTACATGGATTACAATCAGAGTGCAAATTGATACTCAGTGGAATTGCCTATTTAACAAAGCCGGTCGGCATGATATTAGCAGCTTTAATTAAGTAAAACATAAGCAGAGGCTTGCTTACAGATGTAATTTCACCTACAGTAGCAGCAGCAGCATAGATGACTGATCTGGTATTTAAACTGGCTGGGTGGGCTGACCCCAATATGATTCAAATTATCAGAAATAATACACACTGTGTAGTTGCGTTTTCTCATTTCTCATTTTTTTGTGACAATAAGGTGTTTGACTGCCAAATTCTACTGCATGCACACAGCCCATTGTTCATTCATGGGACACAAAAGTATTCATAAAAATGTAAAAAAAAAAAAAAAAAAAACCCAAACAAACAAAAAAAAACGACATACCTTCTACAGCCAGCACCACGGGGACAATGAGGCTGCACACCCACAGCAAGTAATCCATTGTCATAAAACAGGCTTTTGCAACATGAAGAAAGGTGTGTAGATTGGACCCCTTCGGATGGATGGATGGATGGATGGATGGAGACTCAAACACAGAGCACCGCAGCCGAGCTTTTTGTTCCTCTCCCAATTCTCATGTCTTCACTTGTGATGAGGGCTCTCACCGCCCCATTTTACCAAAAAAAACATCCCAGGGAATAAAAAAAAACCGAGCGCGTCTTTATGTTGCATTCAATCAGGTCCCGTTATTCCCCCGTAGTTGTTGTGCGCGATGCTACAAGAGCGCGTTTTTTTTTTTTTCCTTTACACTGCGCCCTTTCTCAGTCTCATTCTCTTTATCTGACTTTACCGAGAGCGAACCTCTGTCCAGGGGCGCATCTCTCTGCTGATGCACAAACCCCGAGCAGAGGATGGAAAAGCCCGGGTATGAAGTCGTGTCTGCCCGCAGAGGAATCTGTGTAGTCCACTTTGGCCAACTCCGCGTAGCTGTTGCTCGTCTGAGAGGGATGTGCGTCGGAATGGCAACACTGGGACAGAGACACCGAGGGGGCTGTGGGCTCAGGGAGGGTCAAGGCAGACACGGTGAATACAGAGCTTCCGGCCACACCTTCAAAATAAAAGTACTTACTAGTAATTACCTCATTTCACACAATAGTTTGTGTCAATATGACGTAGCCAGAAAAAGCAAAATGTTCTTTTTATTTGTTGCTGTTGTTATTTGTCTTTATCTAATTGTACTCCTCCTCCTCCTCCTCCTCCTACTACTACTACTCCTACTACTACTAACAGTAATATAATTTTATGTATATAGCACCTTCAGAACACTGTAGGTAGAGGCCAAACAAAAGCAAGACAAAATTAATATTTAAGATCAAGCTAGCCTATTTTTGATTATCAGTTCAGTACATGGTGAACAAAATGAAAACAAACTATTACAGTTTTATATATTATTTATTTTGTATTTTTATGTTTAGTATATACTTATTGTTTTTTTTTCATGAACCATTGTAGGCCTATAGGTCTAGTATTTTATGAATATTGTGTGCATATAATTGCATAACAACAACAACAACAACAAAATATAATTATTCATGTAGGCCTTCAGGCTACAGAGCATCTGTTCTGGTTCATCTACTGCTGTCATAACATGGTAACATGACAGTTAATTTCTTCTAAAGAAAATAGTCTTCCGTCTCAGGTAGACCTCCCAATAAATAAATAAATAAATAAATAAATAAATAAATAAATAAATAAATAAATAAATAAATAAATAAAGGGTGTGCTATTTTATTTTAGGCTACTTTGGTTCAGCTCTGCCCATCCATTCCCACAGACCGTGATCACAATACTGTGATGTTTATATCCTCTTTGTTCACATTGTCCCTCTCTACAATCACAGCTCCAGTCAAAGGTGAGTCACACCTGGTGGTAAACAGCAGCTGCTGTCATTCGGATGACCTCATGCAAACCGGTGACGTCAGAGCAGCTGACCTGTGAAACCACAACACTGTGACATCACCGATTAGGGTGGTCAGCTCCATACTAAATCCAATGCTGATTTATTTTTTAACATTATGCTCTCCAAAATAAATAAATAAATAAATAAACAAATCACGCTTTTATTTTGAAGTCAAAAGTGCTACACTTCCGGGTTTCCTCTGAACCTCTCCGTGTTGCTTGACGCAGCCTGCGGGGGGGCGCGGAGGATGGGGGGTGAGGGGGAGGAGGAGGTTATTTGGTTGGTTGGCCGGCAGACAGAAGCGGCCACCGGCCCCGCAGTGTTTGTCCGTCCGTGCAGCAGGTAACACCGGCCTGGACGCTCTGCTCAGCGCCGCCAAATGACGATCAATCGTGGCATTAAATGGACTGTGGTCGCATTGGCGGAGAACGTCAATATGAGCTTTGATGACAATGGATACACAGCGCCTCCCGCGGGTTATTGAGTGGCCTTGGAGGCTGATACTGCATAATAACCACCTGTGATTTGAGCTGCACACGGTGATTTGAGAAAATCCACTGATTTCTGATCAGCTGCAAATATTTTAGGATCATTTGCTCAATTTCACAACAAAGGTCTACATGTAGACCTACAGCAGTGCAGCTGAAAGCTCACCACTGAGTATTGCAGACACCCTGATACAACTGGGACATATAGTAGGTTTCTCTTAGGGGCTTTATGAAAGAAGATACAGTTTTACTACTCATCAAAGTGATAGTTTCAGTGCAAAGCCGTGCCGTGACAGACTGCCTGCCCTCATTAGTTCATGTCATACTTTGACCTTTTGCAGTCTCTGTCTTGCAGTCTCTCCTTTTAGGTCCCTTTCCACCAGACCCACCCGGTCTTTTGTCCCTTGGCGGGTTCCAGCAGAGAGAGTGTGTGTGTGTGTGAGCTGGCTGGTAGTAGCTCTCAGCTCAGGGACAAGGCTCCCCTTCACACTGCTAATTCATCCCTCTGTGAGCCCCCACTCCCCACTGCTTCAAGTCCCCCCCCCCACCTCCCGCTCCACCCCCGACACAGGAACACACACATACAAAGTTTCCCCCCCCAAAGTCCCTCTGTGCTACAAACTCAAGATCCCTTCACCGCCCCCTACTTCCAAGCAGCTCCCCCATCACCTCCACCCCAAAGTTTCTTTTGTCCCTCGGGCTTTGTCCACTAATTAACTACAGTTCAGTTCCCAGCAGGCTTGGGTCAGCCTCCACTACTGAAACCGGTGATGGACAGCTCTCTTTAACCAGCTATATTCAAACTAAGACAAAGAAAGGACAGACTTCCTCCCTCATGGCAGCATTAGTACAGTCATTATGATCAGGACGTGTAAATAATCATATGGAACTGTGCAGAAAACAGCTGCTGCTTGCTGTTTGTGTGTTTAAAAGGCTCCTGTGAGACTAAAAGAGTGTTTTGGACAAAATTTACAGATCTGCTAATGAATTCAGCTTCACAGCAGTCCTTGAATTCCCCCAGTCTCCCAAAGTACACAGCGCAGTACATTTCCATTCGTCCTCTTATTTTGAAATATCCCGACAAGCCAAATTTTGACTTATGGGGATTGGAGTGTGTGCCAAGCCCATTACACTTGCTTCCCTCGTGTGGAGGTGATTGGGTTTCTCTGACTGCAAAGGGTCCACATGCAGTCATGCCTTCCAGCTCATCCGTACTGTATCTTCAGGTGTTCTTCTGGTGCAAGCCCCCACCCCCACCCCACCCCACCCCCTCTCTGACGTGATGAACTGGCAGTCAAATCTAAAGATTTAAGTTGCTCAATGGACTGGGATCGTGTGTGTGCTTCAGTTGTTGCCGCGACAAGTGGAATAAAGAATTGCAGCTCTGGAGAGTTCTTCCCATCCTGCTGCAGATGAGAAATCAGTTCTCAGGGCTCAGGGGGAAAAATACATATTTTACAGAGCATGGACAGGGATACATGAAGAGCCAAGGATGAGGTGGAGACAATGAAAACGATCTCTGTGGGACAGCCGTGTTAAACTGACAAGAGGAGATGATAGAACATCTCTACAAAGACAGACTGTCTCCTGCAAACTACTTGTAAATTATGGAGTCTGTCCAGTCCAGTTCACTACACTGCGTATAATAAACATGCATGTGCACATAGAACTTTGTGTGCATGCGGTTGTAGATTTATGTTATGACACATGTAGACATTTTCTATTAATTTTACATGAACGCAGCCAAGTTTGTTGCTGGGCGTACGCTCTATGTGTGCTGTAGGTTTCTTTCTCCTTGCACCTAAAACATTAATCATTTGAATAAAAAATGTAAAGCAAGAAAAAAATAAAAACCCTAATTCAATCTTTTTCATATTCTTCTCTAGATGCATAATTTAGAACATATCCTACAGCAGGGAATACATGCCTTATGTAAGATTGTCACAGGAATCTTCAAATAAATCTTTCAAGGAGTAATCAACTCATCCTGACTGTTTATAATTTAAAATGGTAATCCATTCCACCTTAAATCTGCAGCACACAAAAATCAAGCTGAACTTGAACATAGATTTAAGAAACCATGCTCTCCTCAAGGTCTATTTATAGCTGATCTGGAGCTTTTGATATGATCACATTATCTTCATCGGCAGATGGAAATTTCCCAGTTGTCATGAAATTCTAATCAAATTTCCACTTTTAGCGGTTTAAGGATTTGTCATCTTCTCTTTCTTCAACAGTTTGATCAAATACTGAACAAACCTTGTGATTAGGAAATTTTGTATGTATAATATTTAATAATTCGGCATTGAAATGTCTACAAATTACTATATTTTCTTGAGTTGTGTACTTGCAACAATGTTCAAACCCAGAGAAATCTGTAATTTTATTCAAGGTGACGATGCGTTTTATTTGGTCTTCTGTCATTGGGGTCATATCCCCTTTACCCCCTCTAGTTGTTATAGCTTCCGGGGAGAAAACGTCAGAGTGTGGAAGGAAGGCACATGGGGGAAGTTTGCCCTCAGGGATTTCTGCCAGAAAGCCAACGTGTGGAAGGAAGTCAGAGAACGTGACTTTAATACAAAACCTCATCCGTAAATATGATTTTCCTGAGTCATGTTAGATAGATTATCATCAGCAAATTAAAGTTTAGTTCTGCTGTTAGCAAGCAAATTGAACAAGACCTATAACTTTAAAGAATAGTTTGGCATTTTGGGAAATATATTTAATCACTTTCTTGCCAAGAGTTACAAGAAATTACCACACTCATGTCTGAACAATAAATGCAAAGCTACAGCCAGCAGCTAGTTAGCTTAGATTAACAGGAAAACATAGCACCAGATAATGAAATAGTCCAACACAGAACCCTAATACCAGAACCAGGCTCCTTACCTGTTTCCATGTCTTCCAGGCTAAGCTAAGCTAAGCTAAGCTAAACTAAGCTAAAATAAGCTAAGCTAAAATAAACTAAGCTAAGCTAAGATAAGATAAGCTAAGCTAAAATAAACTAAGCTAAGCTAAGATAAGCTAAGCTAAGCTAAGCTAAACTAAACTAAGCTAAACTAAGCTAAGCTAAGCTAAACTAAGATAAGCTAAGCTAAGCTAAGCTAAGCTAAACTAAACTAAGCTAAGCTAAGCTAAACTAAGCTAAGATAAGCTAAGATAAGCTAAGATAAGCTAAGCTAAGCTAAGATAAGATAAGGTGATATTAATTTTTCTCATCTAACTCATCTAACATCTAACAATAAAACAAATAAATGAGTATATTTCCCAAATTGTCAAACTATCCCTCCAAATACAACACATAATTTATAACCTTCATTTATAACATCTGACAACAAAACTCACTCAGTTCACAACAACAAGAATTTGTGGATGATTTATTTTCTTTGGGGCTGCTGATGAGAGAAAACCAGAAAATGATCTGTCAACAAACACTGGGAGACAAAGTTAATGGGGGACGACACTGACAGATAATGAAGGGGAAACAGTCAGGAAAAGACTTTGCCCAAAGAATTTCCACATTATTCTGCATATATTTGAATATCTGTCATTGTCTTTCTGAGCTCCTTGTTTGCTAACAAGGCCAAAATAAAGAGTTCAGAGTCCTCGAGCGCTGCTTAAAACGCGACATGAAATAGTGCAGTGGAGTGGCGTTTTGCTTCATTGATTGCAGAAGTAATGATACATGATTATGTTCAGACAGGGAGCTGGCTGTTAGCTGGTGCTTTAGGGCACGAGCACTGCTGGGCTTTCCACAAACTGCTGTCAGCGTGTTGTTTTGTGCAGCGCTGATTGATTAAATATGAATTGGTGTTGGTTTGTGTGAGCTCGACGTGTTTGTCTGAAACTACTCCTGAATCGACTCTTCTCATGAAGCTGTCAGTGTCAGCCACAGCTCCAGGTTTGGGGAGGTAAAGCTCCAGCAAACACCAGATGCACTTCCCTGACTCCCAAAACTTCACAGCTAATCAGCGAAAAAGCTGTCACTTATTTTATAGGCGCTCTTTGCATAATGGGGGATTTCGACAGGCGAGATTTCAGGATTGCAGGTAATCTGAGGCACAAATGAGTGGAAGCTCTCTTATGAAATAAAGGGTGCTCATCCAGAGAGTGAGGCAACACACGGCAAAAACTAATTAAGAACAATTCCATTTTAGTGGGCACAGACAGTTGCAGCAGAAGTCTTTTTTCCTTCAGAATTATTCACAGGAGGCGTTATTGATGATTCGCCACATTCGGCAATTTTCCCACCATTCTCCTCCTCCATTATTCATCCACCTCTACTTTTTAATCTCCTGTGAGCTGACTCAGAACTCCACTTCCATTTGCAGACTGTTCCTCCTCTATGCTCATGTCTGTAGCATTGATTAAATGGACCCCGGTGGGCTGGGGGATTACATCGGGGTCTATTTGAAATGGCATTTCTACAGTGTTTTTCCATTACTGAGCATGCTATTGGAATTTAGATAAACTGGGTCTGGGTAAGCTGTGTGTTGATTTCTGAGTTTATTTGCCAGGCTCACATGGGGTCCATTTGCTGCAATTTAACAATTACTGGCTTTGGCGTGTTTGCTAATTTTCTATGTTCACATCCCTCACCAGCCTAGTGTGCAGCCAGCTGGGCTCCCACAGGAAGGCAGAGGAGAGGAAAAGGGAGTAGTGGAGGCAGAAAATGAATATAGACAATTGCTTTTCATCAGCTGAGATTGAGCAGGGACACGATCAAACAGGACTGAGACAAATTAGATAACTGAGGGCGGAAAGTGAAAGACAGTGGGCCTGCTGTTTCTGTCTTGTAAACATATTTGTGGTTTTAACTATGAGCACAACACTAGCTGTTAATAAATGGGTGGCCCCTTCGTCGCCTGAAATGGAGAAGCAGTTTCAGGCTTTGCAGCCACAGCAGGTCAGAGTAAAGTAGTCTGCAAGCGTGTGGTCATTAGAGGTGTGTCAGATCTCTCTGTCTACTGAATGCAAATGTGTTCACGCAAGCGCTGCCATCATGTAATTAATTTTCTGGTCATGCTGCATTTCTGAGTCTCATGCATACAGATGTTGAGAAACCAGAAGCTTTGTCTACATCCATTATTAACATATGCTAACATAGTAAACATGAAGGCTTTTGACCTCTTTATCATATGTGATTTTCCTCGACAAGTGTTCAGGTAAGTATCTATCTATCTATCTATCTATCTATCTATCTATCTATCTATCTATCTATCTATCTATCTATCTATCTATCTATCTATCTATCTATCTATCTAACAACTTCTCCACTACCGCTCCCTTCCCACAGGGGAGTAATTGGTGTCAAATGGTTTTGCTTCTTGCGCTCTTCATTTGGAATAAAAACTGTTTGGCCCAGCTTGGTTCAGCAGTCGGTCCAGCTAAAAAACACATTAGCAGAGTATTCCCTCGCCCTGCACAACCTGCAAACTGATTTAAGCCAGGCAGAAGTGTCCTCCACTTCTACTCGAGCACAATATTATCACACAGGCTGAGCAGATTGCTGCAGAGGCTGCTCATGTGTTCCCCCGAAGCTAAATTCAACCAGCACAAGATGTCCTGTGACCTTTTCTGGACACCCAATGAGACAACCCCAAATGAAACCAAAATATGATGCATTTTAAGTTTTCATAATCATGGCCATATTTTTGGGTTTATATAACTCTTAACTAAAAATAGCAATATGACACTGTACACAGTGTATCAAAGTACATATCATCACCTTTTAAGTTGGTGACACACTCAGCAGTTTCTGGCTATCTGATTTGAGCTCCCTCTCTTTTAGCTCCATTTTTGGTCTCCACCAATTCTTTAGGGAAATATCTGGCTCTTTAGCTGTTAAATACTCCACTATATTCACCAGCTAGTCACCAACTGTGTCTGTCTGCTGTGTGGCGCTGTGTGCAGTACAGTGGATTGATTTATCAGAGCTTTTTCTCTGAAAACAGCTGCCTGCTGCGACGCTATTAACAGTAAGAATTAACCAGTGAAGTAAAGCTGGGGATTCATGTAATAATTCTCATTCATTTGTTTTAAAAATAACTATTATAGTCACTTTTGTGTATTAAAAATAAAATAACTCATTATGTAAGACAACGGCTCCTGTTAGTCTTATTACTATTTTATTGTATCCCACATTATTCGATTGTTATTTCTGATGTAAGCAGCATTTTACTGTTGTATACATTTTCAGCAAACAATCTCTGATAAAACCACTGTACAGTACCTGACCCAGCACCACAGGGCTGTAAAAATATTTATGGAAAACAACTTTTTGCAGTTGTTGTTTATGTTTTTCTTCTGTTACGGTAAAGCTTAGTTTGACATGAATGTGTATGTTTACCTAATTAGGAGAAAACAGCTGTGTTTGATCACAATTATTCAGGGTAAATCTGTAAAAAAAACAGATTAATTATAATAATACTGAAAATTTCAGTAAATTTTGTTGTGTAAAGTAAACAACAAGCTACTGAACACATTTTAGCATTTAGCAACTAATGAGTCTGACATTTGACATAGAGACCAAAACAGAGCTAAAAGATGGGTGAATAATAGACCTACACTCATCAGGTGGACACAAACAGACTCCATTATAATGTTAAAGTCAACAGGTAGCTGTTTGCTAACATGTCTCATTTCATGAACACAACAGAATAATCTGTTCTGTCTTCTGTAAACCTCTATTAGTTTTATGTGTGGCTCTTTATATTAAGCATTCATGCTGCCTCCTCCAACAGTAGGAGCCGTGCATCAAACAGACTTTACTTTCCCCTGGAGGTCCGCTGAGCATGACCTCATTGGCTTCAGTTTGGAGAAAAAGCAGAGGAGTCAATCTGTGGGTCGAAGGCTCTGGGAAACCTTTTCATAATGAGGTCAGGGTGATGCTGTGTGCCACGTGTGTGTTTGTTTATGAGTCAAACGCCTTGAGAAAAGTTTATTTCAGGTTTAGGACCAAATCCCTGGGAGGACTACAGGCTGCAACAATTTGCATGTAACAGAAATTACTCTACAGCCAAATGTAAAGGTAACGGTGATGATGATGAGCGTTTGTGACTGTCTGCCCCCTCTGAGCCCTCCAATCCTCCTCATCCCTGTGACGGGTGGTGACACAGAGCGAGGAGGGGCGGGGAGGAAGTCTGGTTGTTGCATGAACTGAGATCCGGGGAGGGGACACAGTAATTATCTGGCATGAGGACACAGGGAATATTACATCATGGTGCAACCTGCTGCATGTTTCATTAGGTCTATACCTTATGCCTATGATGGAGGTTCACTCAGTCATGGAACGTGAGCGCCTCTTAGTGTCACAAAGGTGAAGTACAATAAGCAAACTCCATACTACATACTTAATCTGAACAGGTTTAAAGAGTGCAGGCTATTTAAAAATAAATCATAATTAGATGACAAATAATTGTCAGAAAGGTGAGTTTGCATACTAAATACATCTGTTCCAAACAGAGTTATAACTAACATTTAAGACATCAAATTTTAATGCCATAAAGTTGGAACTGATACACCAATATTACACATTTACTTTTATTTGGAATTACATTTTGACATCACTTTACACAGTTATCATTGTTTGATAAAGGCCCAAAAAAAGGCCTGAGCTGAACCTCGGCTGACTATCCCAGCTGACTTTGGACGAGTGATGGGGTACACCCTGGTCGCCAGCTTATCATCTCAGGACACATGTCAGGTATTCAGTTGGTTGCAATCTGCAACTTCACCACTAGGTTCACTTTCACAGAGAAGGTGAGTCTTTCAGTTTCAAAGATTTCATGAGTAATATTCCATTCCTCTAAAGACAGGATGTCTGGCTTATGCCATTTCTTTGTAGGCGTTTTTCTAGCAGCTACACTCAATAGACCAAACAGGTATTTTGTTTTAATATTTGTAGATGTCAAATGTAGAAACCCAAAGAGTGGTTCATTCCATTTGAAAGCAATTTTTGTTTCAAATATCATCACTAATTATGTGTAGATCTTATGCAATCAATTAATTCAAAATGGGGAAATCACAAATCTTTAGTTTTGATGATGTGTTTGATCTTATGATAATAAGATAAAAGTCTATCAAAAATATTTATGATCAGGTAAGGTTTACAAAATGTTTTGTGTGTGTGATATCTCCATTTAAATGATGTTTGATTTGACTGACGTCTGCCAGCACACGTACTTCTTATCAGTTCATAACAATAAATTCATTTCTTATTATACTAAGCGTACACGCATCATCAGCATTGTGTGGAATCAGGACAGTTTCAGAGCTTTGATGTGGCTACTTTTGATGTTCAGCTAACAAAGACCAGATGGGGGACAGAGTTAAAATGTGGGATTTTGTTTCTTTTTTCAGTCAGCCAAAGACTCAGAATAAAGCATCCGGAGCCTCATGAGATGTGGGTTTGTAAACAAAGCTGTCATGTTTTTGTGATGGCTGTAGAACATGGAGGACAGAGTCAGTACACAGAGTCCAGGGCTGTAGGAAGAAGAAGAAGAGTCATGGGCTCATTTTGAGGCTGCAAACTGGACCCTGCTAATGCTGGAACAAGAGAGCAACTTATGTAAGAATTTCACATAATTAAATCATTAAACAAAGAATAAATTAAATGAAATAAATGAATATATGATAATATATATTAACAATAAATAATAATGTGTTTTTACATATTTAGTTATTTATTTTTGTATTTTCCATTTTTTTCTGTGTCTGTCTATGCTAATTGAGGGGGGTGTACCTAAATCAGTGTGAAGCAGGATTGGTTAGCTGGTTTCCACGCTGCAAACTCGACAGAAGCAAATAATTCATCTAAACGACACAAGCCAGCTATCTAACCTTGGTCTCAACAGAGACGGTTCAGAAATAAATAGAAATATTAGCTATAGATCATCTTTAGTATAAAATCCATGCAATGGCCTTGAGTGTTAGGCTGGTAGTTTCAGTCTTTGGATTTGCTGATTTTCTCTGTTTGTGTCATTTGTTAAAAAGAAGCAGTCTGTAGGAAGTTTTCTTTTTACAGTTTCATATTTTATAGACTAGACTAATCATTGAAAAATAACAAATAGATGAGTTTATGATGATCACACGTTGGAGCTTTACTTTGCACAACATGAGTGAGAGTGAGAAGCAGAGTCCAGTGACAGTGTCTGGATGAATGTTGGATTGTTGGCGGCATGAAATCAACTGCACAGACATGTCATTAACTGTCAGCAAAGTTTTACATCAGTTCATGAAGACATCATCAGAGGCAGAGAGGACTGGAGCATGAAATCAGATTTCCTTTAATTATGTCTTCCTTTCTCCTGACCTTTTTTTATAATAACAACAAGCAACAAACACGATTCATCACGTATCAGCGATTTACTATTGTGCTTCCATAGAGTTTAGAGAGTCACAAGAGACAGGCGATATAAAAGTGTGCTTAAAATCAAGACAGACACAAGAGATATTCTGACTTTTAGTCCAAGGTAATGGACAAGCTTTAAAAAACACTGGGTCCTACATTTCCCATAATGCATCTTGAGCGAGCAATCAACTTGGCTCCTACATGTCCAAACACAATCTTCAGGATTTCTCTACGACATTGAGTATTTATTAAATTTTCAACAATTAAAGCGAATGCTTTGAAAACAACAGCAGCTAATCAGCTCCATCCAACAGTGTGTGGGTGTGGTTGACTGAACGTGGCCTGGCCAGAGGCAGACAAGAGATTTGATTTAAATGTCGCTAAATCCTCATTTATGAGCTAGTAGAATTAGTAAGAAAACAAATAATCTGAATCTCACTGCATAGTAATAACCCAAACTGTTCCACCGCAGCAGTTTGTGCCACAAAACAAAAAGCACTTCTAGTCATGAAGAGACCTGCAGGATCGTGCATGAGCCAGTTATTACACACTGCACACATCATCTCCATGACACTGCCGCCATGTGTAAACCTGATAATGGTGACGATAAAAGATCCTGGATCGTATATTTTTATGGGCTGAGTGTGCGGCCGCGACCACAAACACGTCTATTTTTACTGCTGATGTGATTTTTATACTTTAACTTGCTTCAGGTTACATTACAAACTTCAATGACCCTTGTGCTTGTGTAAACCTCTCTAAACTTTATTTGAACCCATAACCAAAACACTACTTCTTGTAATCGAGTTGAAAACAACACTGCAAAAACAACATAAGTACCAGATTTTTTATATTTATCCAATTATACATTTGTGTCATGCTGATAGACCGCCGCTCTGACATTTCTGTTACTGTACATAAATTCATAGCAGGCTTATGATTGCTTCATTAAGCAGAAAGATTGCGTCTGTATTCAAAACAGAAAATGCTGCATGACAATGAACAGAAATGTTTCAGGACGACCTAACATAACCCTTAGAGTTTTGTGCCATAGGTAATACAGTAGCTGCAGCATGACGTACCGGTGGTGTAATTCAGCTCTCTGTCCTCCTCGACTGCTTAAAGCAGTGTATCCATAATTATGCCTGTTTTGCAGAGGTTGACTTGACTTTATAGAAAGGGTAGCAATGAGTTATACTATTGCTTTGACTTGGTTAGAAGCTTTTTTAGATGCAGCAACAGTTTACAGAAGAGTACATAGCAGTGATTTTGGCTCACTTCAAAGACTGTGAGAATATGTACTTGAGGACATTCTTCAGAGAGGTCGGTCAATGATAGACTCATAAATTTGAGTTGACAGTTTAGCTTTCTGGCATGGTCCTGCTCTCACAGATGCTGCCAGCTGTGTAGAACCAGCATCGTGCAGGCAGCATAGAAAATGATGACCATGTGGAAAAAAATCATGAAACACTCTTCATTGAGGATGTGTATAAACAGAGAGGAACCAAATCAAGGGTCAGCAGCGAAGAACAACAAAAACTGACATAATTATAAATAAGCGAAGAATAAATTCATTTTGGTTATCATTATTTATTTGTCATTATTTCCTACCATTAATTAATGAATGCCCATTTCCAGACTGTTGGTTGTGATCCTCTGCTGTGACTTTTTCTCATGCACTCTTCATTTTTTTTTAGCTTTGCTTATGAATTGATTTAAATGATGAAGTGAATCAAAATCATTGCAGGAAAAATGTCCTTTCCACTTTCAACATACTGATAATCTGTGATCTTTAAAAACAAAATATTCAGATTGAAATATTGATATTTTGTGAATAATACACATGATAATGACTCTGTTCTCACTTTTTAGTTCACACACGCCTCTCGGGGTGCAAGGTTCCCAGTTCATCACAGGTAATTTAGGGTCACCAAATAACCTATAAATCTCTGGGCGGAAGCTGGAGTATCTGGAAAGAACTCATGACACAGAAAGACACCAGCAGGGTTCAAACTTCCTGTAAAGCGACATACCAAAGTAATCTGTTGATGGACTGTGCTTATACTGTTCTTTGAAGAAATAAAATACTGTCTGTTATATTTCTGGACCTGCTTTGTATAAAAACATTGATGCTCTCAATATATATTCACATTCATGTTTATTTACACATTTAAACTATATAAAATGTGAAACTGTTCAAACGTCCCTGAAAAACCAATTTAAATCAGACAGCTGTTAGTTAGTGTCTGTGTATGTAAGGATTTCTCTGCTGTCCATCCAAAAGCTTCATTTCTGAGGAGCCACTTGTACCAGCATGACGTAGGACATACTCAAACAGCCTCTCCATCTGTGCCTCTGTCCATAATCTCCATCTCCACTGGCCTTTTTAATAGATCGAAATATAAAATAGACACTTGCACACACACACACTTGCAAATGCATATTAAAGATGCAATTAGAAATGTCGAAGAGTGAGTGCTCTTAAATGTCAGATTTGTTTATAAGTACCATTGAATGTTCTATGTATCCCGTGGCTTTGTCTGTTAATAAAGACTCTTCATTAAAAGCTGCCACTACGTAAATTTAAACAAAGCCTCTCTTATTCTCCCTCTTTTTTGAAGAAAATGAACTTTGTGACTTGATTTGTGGTTCCAAGGTTTTCACGTTTGAATACAAGCTCAAAAAAGGCTTTATTATGTCAAGGACGCAATTATCTCATTGGAAAACGGCACACAATTACTTACTCCTATAATAAAAGTCAGTGGCTTGGATGAATTAATGGATTAGCTGGAGGTCGTGCTTGGAAACGAAAGGTGGAGTTCACAGTTTTAAAAATCCACATTTAGTTAATTAAATCTGTCATTTATGAGGGTGCATCGATTAAACACGTTCAAACATAAACTCTGGATCAGGTTTCTCTTTGGAGATTCCTACATGCAGGCACAGGTGGAGCCAAGAAGAGCTGTATACAATTAAAACAAATCCTCCTGACATAAATCCTCTTGATATGCAGTCCTATACGATGCTGCACATTGCAGCATGGAGGCAATGTCACACTTCCACCGTGGGCATCTGACATGTGATGATTTGTTTGGTTTCTTCTGGATAATATATTTCAACAGGAGCAGTCATACTACATTGTTATTTTGGACAGTTTTTTTTTACGCCACAGGTTTCTTCTTTCTTTCACTTCGTTTGCTATTCTTAAACCACATACAGAAGGGATTTCTAGGCGGAAGGTATGACAGGATTTTATATGTGCAGGATGAACGTCTCCAGGCTTCACGTGTGTTTTCTTCGTGGACAGGGACAACACTACATGTGACCATCTGACCAGAAGCTGAGAAATAGGTATGAATAAGAAATGTTATTTTTTGTTTACTAGTGCGTTACATATGTAAGAATATAAAACATAACTATGTTTTTATTAGTGAACAATCACCTAGAATTATGTTTGAATGAGCCTTTCATATCTACAGACGCTATGTGTCTTCCACGTTGAACCACCATGTTTCTACAGCAGCCCAGAATGTACAAACTAACTACTTGGTTGTTCAGATGTTTCACAGCAGTAGTTTCTGTGGAGGATTTTTTAGGAAAGATTCCTGAGTAAGAAATAAAGAGTATTCAAAAACTGGCTTGTCTTTTGAGTATTTGTAATACAATGATAAAAGATTATAAAGATTATAATGAGTATACAAATCAACCAATACAAGCCATCAAACAGAGTCAGATCATACTATTCAGCTGGATAGGGACAAAGTTCTATCACCCGAGGGATCAAAAAAGACCTGACAAATCTCTGTTGTGGAGCAAAGCTTTTTATACTAAAGAGTACATCAAGTTGATGGTGTGTCAGAGGAATGCACCCATATGCGAACACATCAAAACAACAAATAAACATGCCCTTAGCAGACATGCAAACACTGCTGATATGGCAAGTGTTTAGCTCAAGGCACAGAGTTTAATAGTTACAGAGTTCATCAAATTAATTTTCCCCATTAGTTTGTCTTATTTGAAACTGGAGCGACGACTGATGAGGAAGGAGATGGAACATGCAAGCCACCAGCACGGAGAAAAAGATACACTCAATCATTTGTACTAATTGGTACAAACAAAGACACAAACTGGTCCTTTAAGCGTTTGTTCTTTTATCTCTGCATGCATGTAATATATATAGATAACTACATGATGTTACAAGCGTTTGGACTATCATGGTAGTATTGATAGTAGTTTTGGAACTGATCATGTGTATATTTTGAATATCTAGATACATTTTGGTTAGAGTTCAAATTTATGCTTCACCAAAAATCTGAAAAAGCACAATTTCATCTGATTCACTAGAGCAAACTGCATGTTAAAGCCTGGTACCACTGATGTATCCTGTATTACTGAAATTAATAATCAGTTATCCACAGGGACCCATTTAATAGAGATGAATGAATTTTGTTTCCAAAGTTTAGATATTTTTCAAAAATTCCAATAAAAAGTCTGTGAATTAACAGAACACACTGAGAAACAAATAAAACCATTCATCAAACACAGGAGCCCAATTTATTTATTTTTTTTAAAAGGCACATGTTGCCTTGGCATGATTTTGTCAAAATCAAAGATTTTTGTCACAGTCAGACTGACCCAGAAGCCCAATTAATAGTTGACTAAATGGATGCACCATTGAGAACATATCTGTTTCCCGGCGGGGAAGTATTGGAGCCCCTGCGTTGGGATTAAAAGCTGTGATTGAATGCTGCTGCAGAGGGAGGCAGGGAAATGGGGAGGTGGGGGTACAAGACACAGTCATATAGGCATGTGCAGCCGGCCAAAACTGTGAATTTTCTGCTCTCTGACAGAGGCTCTGTTGATGATTTATTGCACACAGAATTCCTGTCGCTGCTTGTCTGTAAATGTACTGCGTAGGATGTTTCTCATTGGGCTGCATTATTAACCAAGCAACCAACGGCATATCAAATATTTCCTCAGCTCTCCCCTGTACACATGCATAAACATAAAAGTGCCTTAATAATTAGGTTTTTTGGTTTGCAGTAGGGAAAATACTCATCTGAACCTTAACGATTCAAACATTTTACTTCCTACACCTAACGACTTCATGACGTTTAAAGTAGGAAGGCACTATTGAGCACAAATCACTTGAAATCAAAGGATGTGTACACACACTGAGATATCTTCCACTTGATCTTCTGTCTCGTGAGTGACTGCAGATGTGATGAAATAACATGTAATTAGACTGATCATGCAGTGCAGTTTATATTAGGCTGGATCTAATCACATTTTTAAATATGACAGTAACAAAAAAACACAGTAAAATATGTACAAGGCATCGTGAATCCCCCTAGTTTGACTTTTATCATCAGTCTAGCAGGAGAAAAGAGGTAGGCAAAGGGGATGCAGGGTTGCTGGTTAGATTGCTGCATATATACTTTATAACTTGCTAATTGCTGTCAGTTCACTAAGGCTGCATTCATACACACCGTAGCCCTTGATGAAAAAACAATGTCAGACATTGTATGTATGATTGATCCTGCTTTCGCTGCCTCCTTGGCTAATCGAAACAGTTTTTTGTACCGGGCTGTAAACATGTTTACCTCTGCTGTGAAGTTGGACATATAATATGGGGGCTTATGGAGATTGAATTGTTCTGTAGCCAGCCTCGAGTGCAGTTTTACACTCTTTTCATCTTTCATTTCACAGCCCTGGAGGTTGCCACTTGGTTATTTTACCAAGTAAAGTAGTTGCATCTGTGCTAACCTGATCCTGTCTGAGTATTACAAACTCATACTGTGTATGCAGGGTTTTGTTTCTCAAACCTGACTTTGTTAATTCATTTTTCATAATCTCACTTAAAAACAACACAACACCGGGGTGTTTATACTTCAGTGCGCAATAACTAAAGGTCTTTACTAATGCTTTGTGTGTTTGTTGACAGTTGAAGCCACTGCTTTTTCTCTGAACAACTCTGTCATGGCATGGTGTGAATGAAGCAGCAGAAGGACAGTCGAGGCAGAGAGGACAATTCGATGACTTAATGACCAGCAGAAGAATATGCAAATAAGCTTACAGGCAGGTAGGAAAGAGGGTAGACAGGTGACATGTAAGTAGGCAGGTTCAGGTCGAGGCTACAGAAAGTCGAGAGCACAAAAAACACAAGTCAAAACAGGAACATAAGTAGGACAACCTGACAAAAGATCTGGGCTGGTTTATGAACTGGATGGTTGATTAGGCCATGAGATGCAGGTGAGGAGGTGGGTGCATAATTGTAGATCAGATGAGGGAAGAGGTGTGAAGATGCGTAAGACAGTCAGATAATGGAGAAAGGAGGGCCCCGGTGAATGGGAGGTAAAAAGCGATGAGAGGATGAACAGACTGTGAATGAAAAATAGGACTTAATATTCTACAATTATTTCATATCTTCTACAAGATTTTAAAGTATTATTTATTTAATTTTTTTTTTTTATCTTGGACTTGCAATAAATGGGAAATGGAAGATATATATATATTTTCTATACACCCCCACATCCATCCACATATACTCAGGCCATGGGTTTCGGGGTCAAAGCAATCTCAACCTTAATTTCAACATTGCAGCAATACCTGGTCTGTCAATGGGAAAAGTAATAGATTGGAGGATGTGAAGCATCTCTGCGGAATCACAATATAAAGATAAAGGGAGTGCGGTGTGAGAGAAAGACAGAGAGGGAAAAAAAAGATGAAAAGAAGTTGAATTGGTGGAGAGAGAGAGAGGAGATGAAGAAGGCAGCTAATGATCGGGGCTGCAAACTGGTGCTGTAGTGATGAAGAGAGGGAGAGAGAGAGAGAGAGAGAGAGAGAGAGAGAGGTGGGGGTAAACTCTAGTGTTCAAATACGGGAAGTCAAGGCAGCTGTGACGCAGTGAAGCGCAAAAGCAAACAAGATAAAGTGCCGGAAAAACTCCAGGATGCAGGGAATATGCTGATCACACTTCTTCTCACACTTCTTCAAATCTTGTTCATCTTGTAAATACGAAGAGGATAAAGCCCTCCAGGAGCCCACGAACTGCAGGTGTGTGTTTTCTTTCTTTTTTAATTCATTACATGAAGTTATCTTAATAACTTTGTTGCATATTAAATACATAAACAAATCAAATCCAGTGTGGGAATCCAAACAAAAGCCTCTCTGGAGTAAATATTCTGCTGAACATAGATTCCTAATCACTGTGTGGCAGCATTTATTTGTGTGGAGGACAAGAGAGCATGTCAAACATATTTAAGAAAATTAGAGAAAGCGTTTTTATTCCAGCACAATTACATGGCTATAGATGTAATGTCAAACATCTTAATTATGGTTGCCATGGTGCTTAGAAATACATTTTTAGCTGCTTAGTAACCACACTTGGATGTGTGGGATCACTTCCTTGTTACTCTTCATTTGTTGCTATATAAATAAACGTGATTTGACTATGTGAAGCTGAAATTAGAATATCACAAAAGTTATCGTTGTGTAAAGGTATATTGTGCCTTTGGGAGATTTTCTCATAGCTGCAGATATGCTGGCAACATTTTCACTTTATTTTCTGACCCTGATGTTGCAATTAACACGTTAGGAGCAACAAACTAGATGATTTTTAGAAAAAATGTAAAAGCAGGAAATATAAAATCCTATTGCCATATTACTGTGTCTGTCTTTATTTGATTGTCCTAATGTACCTTTCACAAGACAAACAAGCAATTTGTTTTGGTGGACAACAAGGTAACAATATAATGTCTCTACCATCATAGCTTCAAGGGGTATTCAAGTAATTTAGCGTGTTCCAACATGAAGATAAGGTTCAAATGTGAAGGAGCAGGGGGAGAGATATCCTGACTTTTTAGCCTCTAATGTGGTTCAACTTCCAAAACAGCTGGATCCTACAATTCCAGTGATGCAATTGACCAGCATCTTTTGTTAGACCCTTACTGAGAAAATCCCACATCTCACACACACAGTTTTTAACTCAGGCTTTCTGTTGATAATTTTAAATTTCCAGTGTGTATGATTTAAGAGGGTGAAATGAGGGGAATGCAGTAAGTAGCTACATGTTAGATTCCATGAAATCCTATACGCTGAACCTTTAAGTCTCAGGTCTTAAAATAAAGTCTTAATTATTTGTTGTTTTTTTTTTGTTTTTTTGTTTTTCAAAAATTTGGAAAATTCTACAGCCACAGAAGATATTTTACAAGGTTTTTCTGAGACTGAGTTTTTCTATTTTTTGAATTTATGAATTTTTATATGTAAAACTCGGTGGAGTTAGCCCTTAAATTTCATTTTTCTCCTCTTTACTCTACCCTTTATGTTTAGCAACCAAGTTACTTGGCACTCAGCAACATGCCAGGACTGAACTGCTCTCTTGCAGCTCTTAATGCTACAGTTTTCAGTGACGTAGGCTGCCCTGAGGTTGCTGCGGCATGTGGGATGAATATCTCTTGGGTGTTGGCCAACGCTACTGCAGAAGATCTGGATGACATGTGCTTGAGAGTGGAAGACTACCTGGCCAAGTACCTGGGTCCTCAGAGGTCACCAGTGTTCCTTCCTGTCTGTGTCACCTACCTCATTATCTTCTTGATGGGCGTACTGGGCAATTCCCTGACCTGTGCAGTCATATTACGCTACAGGGTGATGCAGACACCCACCAACTACTATCTGCTGAGCTTGGCGGTCTCTGACCTGCTGGTGCTACTTTTGGGCATGCCATTAGAGATCTATGACTTGTGGCAGAACTATCCCTTCCTGCTCGGGGAGGGAGGCTGCTACTTCAAAACCTTCCTGTTTGAGACCGTCTGCTTCGCCTCCATCCTCAACGTCACAGCGCTCAGTGTGGAGCGCTACGTGGCCGTGGTGCACCCCCTCAAAGTCAAACACATGACCACACGTGCTCACGTCAAGAGAGTCATCCTCATGCTGTGGGTACTGTCCATGCTGTGTGCTGTGCCAAACACCAGTCTTCATGGTATTGCAGTGCTATCGAGGTTTGGACGACGGTTTCCCCAATCTGCTATTTGCGGTATGTATCACACCATACTTTGTGTTATCTCTAAAAGTCTTCAGCCATGCTAGCATTTCTGTGAAGCCAAAGTCTACGTCAGCATGTTATAATGCCGCAATGACAATGCTAACATTGTGATGTTAAGCAGATATAATGATTATTATTGCTGTGTCTCTAATGGATGCTTCCATTAGTACACTTCTATATAGTGCACCCCTATGTACAGTATATACTTCCTAGAATAGTGCGCAAATTCAAGTATGGCCATTGTGCACTTGAAATGACAATTGCAACATTTTACTTCTTCTTCTTTGCCAGGCGGAGCATTAGTGTCAATATTTGACTGTCAAAATACAAATATAAAACATATATACAACTTCCATTTGTATTTTACAGTATTTGCTGCAACCGCTTCAGCTCCAGCAGCTTCCTCGGCCACCATTTTCATAATGCCATAATGGCCATAATGGAGTGTGAGGGTGTCCCATCCGGGTACTCACAGTACACTGCATTTTGCCATAATTGACAGTGCAACCACACTTATGTACTCAAAGTACTAACCAAGTGTACATATGGAAGTATATTAGGCCTTAGTCTTCCATCTTAGTTTAGCATGTTAGCATGCCAACAGTTGCCAGCTGCACTTAACACAAAGTACAGTAGAACAGTAAAAGTATTGGACAAACTCAAAATTTGACCTGATGATGACATTGGATCAAAAAATGCAGGTACTCCGTAAAGTTATTGCAATTAATCTTGACAGGGACATAAATATCTGTACAAAATGTTTTATCACTTCATGTAATAGTTGTTGAGACATTTAACTGAAAACCACAGATTCTACCCGATGGTGGTGTCAGAGAAGTCAGGACATAAAGTTTTTACTGTACATTGTTTGGGAACCATAAATGCAACAAATTCTTTGTTAAAACATTCAAATAGATGGGTAAGTACTGCATACATGAATGTTTTAACCTGTTGGTCATTAGTATCCATCCTGTTGGCACCATGGATATCAGTACCAAATGTCATGACAATCCATCCAGTAGTTCAGCCTGTTAATGTCAGTCACCAAAGTCAGTAGGATTAACCTCTGGGGACAAACAATGTCTGTGCGAAATGTTAGCGATGATATTGGCGATCACATCTGTTAGTGTTAGAAGGTTTTGCTATGGAATATAAAGCTATAATACCCACATTACACTTTACCCTTTGTCTCCGTCCTTAGATGTGGTCAAACCCACCTGGATGTACACCCTGATCATCCTGATTTCCACATTGGTTTTCTTCCTGCTGCCCATGCTGATAATTAGCATTCTCTACCTGCTCATTGGCTTGCGGCTACACAGAGAGAGGTTGGTGAGCATGGTGGACACCAGGTGTAGTTTTGGACCAGAAAGTCTGTCCAAGTCCCACAAACAGAAGCTGAGCAAACGCAACCTGCAAGTCACCAAAATGCTGTGTAGGTGTCACGCTTTCTAACAGATTTTTTTCACCCATTGTTCCCATATGTTACTTTTCACACTATTTCTTCTGTTTTTCTATTTTTAATCTCTCTGCTTTTGTCTCATCTGTCAAATGCTGGTGATTGGATTAACGCCTGGGTGTATACCATATGTGTGTGTGCTTCAGTTTGCCTGTTGTCAGTCTATCTCTCCTTTTAATAAACTATCCATCTGGCCTGTCCAGGTGTGCTGGTGGTTGTGTTCGGCCTTTGCTGGGCTCCTTTCCACGTGGACCGCTTGATGTGGAGCTACATTGACCCCTCATCCGAGATGCACCGCATGATCTATGAGCAGGTCCACATTATCTCTGGAGTCTGCTTCTACCTGAGCTCTACCGTCAACCCCATCCTCTACAACCTCATGTCCACTAGGTTCAGAGAAATGTTCAGTCATGTCACCTGTTATTCTAACAGCTGGTCAACACGCTCCAGCTTACAGATGTCACAACGCAGCACAGTGTCTGAGAAAACACCCAGTAGTAAGAAATGGACTTAAGTTCCTCAGAGCCAGTCTGGGTGAAAGGAAGTCCAAGAACATTATACTCAGAGAGGTATGACAAATCAGAGGAAACATTGAATAATTAGTGGAGAAATGCAACCAATACTAGGAAGGAGGGGTCAATGGATGATCTGATGAGCCTAAAAATCGTGTGAATCATATTCTATGGTCTACACAGTTGCCAGATCTTATCACTAAACATCTATGGAAGCTTTTGGGTTGACTACTATCACCATCAACCCATCAAATGAAGGAATAACTTTTGGAAGAATGACCTCTTCAATTCAGATTTTACGTATCTATTCAAAGGAGCAGTGAAGCTGTTCTGGGCCAACACCTTACTAAGACTTTTATATTGGTTTTTCTTTGATTTCTCACTCATAGATCTCCAGAAGCCTATGAAAGGAAGGTCTTAGCCTAAATAGAAAGATAATACCCTCTAAGTTATCAAGCATGCCATGCAAAGATGGCCAGATGTTAACCCAAATGGACCAATTGCTTCTGTGGTGTAAGCACCATTGTGTAGGATCTAGTGGTGTTGCTGATTGCTACCCCATCTTCACCCTCTCATCCCTCACGGGAAGGAAAAGCTGAACTGTGGCCATTAAACATCCAAAAAACATGAGAGGCCCTATTTAGAGCCACTAGTTTGTACATTCTTACTCTACGGCAGAGGACTTGCAGCATCTGTAGATAAATAGGTAACAGACATTATACATATTATATTCAGTCTCTGCCAAATTCTAAATCTTCTGTCCTAGGTCTTAGACACTGGGTGTTTAGGAGATGCACTTAAAAAGCATTCCTACATGCTGCACACTTTCCTAAAATATCTGGAAGCAAGCAGAAATATCCACAGAAACTCAAATCCCATTTAAAGAGAGAACCAAGAAAACAACATACCGAGCAACATAGAGCAAATGTCCAGATGAACAATGAAATTATCATATAAATAATGCAACAGCATCTTTATTCATGAAATGTCGCCCATCACCTCTCTCACAAGAAAATCATTTGTATATTTGTGTATTTGGTGAATTTATTTATTGTACATACGGTACGTGCTCTTTGTATTGTGAAACATAACATTTACAAGTTTGCCTATTTACTGTTGTACAGCTCCTACTGCCAACATGAACAAGAATGAATGCACAATGGCTTCTGTTTAAAAGCGAGGATATAATCAGAAGTGAACACGAAAGCCAGTTGAGTGAAGCAGAGGACTAAATACAAGGTGGTTAATTTATGGTACTTATAGCCATTGACAAAGGTGATGTGCCTTACAAGTATTAAAATTATATCTGAGAATACTTGGGGCATTATTATTTCATATACTAACTGCCCCATTCCTACACATATTTCTTTGATAACTTACAATGTTAAAACTATACAATGTGACAAATCTGTAATTATACATAGTATATTGCTTTCCTGGTGTAAGTGTCATTGTTGTTTCATGTATGAATAGCATTTAACAGTTATAAAATGTATTATGAAGCATGTATTTTTTTTTTCAGCATGTACACTTGAAGTAGGATATATATGAAGATGTGCCAGCAGAGCTTTTGTCTTTATTATCGGTTTGATTTATAAATAAATGAGTGTAATAAGTCATTGCACTGGAGCAACTGGCTCCAGGATAGAAATGTCTTCTGTGTAAACATCATGGTTAAAGTGCTGCCCAAACAATTCAAGTTATTTATGAGTAATGAGGTCTGCCAAGAGCCACAAGAACCTTTCCACTAGACTGTCTCATCTCAACTTTGGGTGACACACAGAGCGGGGGAAAACACATTTGGACAAATAGGGAATGGAGATGATGATTACGGGGGTAGAGGCTATAGGGAAAGATGATGTCAGTGGGTCAGTAATGTGGAAAAAAAATGAAATAATGAATGACATGAAGCAGTAGGTGGACAGAAGATAACTGATGAATACTGACAAGTCACTTTGTAATGGCAGTATTTGTCAGTGCGCCACACCAACACTAAGAAACATCAATCAATGTACAACTTCTATCAACATAACAGCACGCTGTTTACCCACAAGCTACTCCGCAAATAGTCTTGTTCAAAAGGCTGCATGGCAGTATCACCCAAGTAATGGTATTCATTCAAGAGCGGAGCGATTATTGGCGCCCATGGCACTTTGACATAACATGAAGCAGGCAGTATCATTTTATTCACAACATTTTCTACATGTTTAATTTTGACTTATAGAAATGACCTGGAAATCCCAGGATGTGATGTTCACTGGGAGCTGTAGCAGGGATGAATTACAAAGTTTTCAACTCATATAAAGTCATTTATGTTTATCATCCTGACTCACAGCATGATGTAAGTATATTGTTTATTCTAGAATCTTACTTGACACAGTCAATGCAGCTGTAACCTTATAGACAACCTTTATTAAAGCAGCTGATGATAGGAGATTGAAACCTAAGGACTACAGCACTCTTACAGTATTCTTAAGATACCAAAATGTTAATTTAAGACAAGTGCGAGAATGGGAAGTAATCTAAAACCACGAAAGCATATCAGGGACAAGAAGGATATGGAGGAGGAGATATGATTCACTGCCTGAGAGGATGATGTGAGGTGTTTCATAATGAGATGAGTAGAAGTGTATTTTGAAGATGGGTACTGACAGTGATGATCTTACCTGTAATCTTAAAGGTCATATTATTAAGAACAGCAGTTGTGAAAACAGAGACAGAGGACGTGAGGCTGAGCTCTGATCTCTGATCTCTGCTTAGCATTATGTTTGTGACTCTATTAGCGGCCGTGTACACCAGCACCAGAAAATAATACCAGCAGCACAGATAACCTATGGAAGAAGTGTTGCACACCCAAAAAATCCAGCAGTGGAGTGATCACCACTCACAACCATTTTCAGCACAACGCTCTGAACTACCCGCCCAGCTCCAAACAGAAAACCAGCAAGCTGGAGAACATGAAGCAGTTCCTCAAACGATCACTTAAGGCTGGCTGCAGAATGAGTCGGTCTCCATAAGCCCCCATATTAAAATGCACAACTTCACAGTTTTGGTCTCTATAGCTAATTTCAGCGTTCATTATAACTGTACTGAGTCTGATTTTTTTTTCTCACCCATTCAAATTATATTAAGGCTTAAACTTATACATAATATACAACATGGTTGGCATGCCGGGAGGCAGCAGAGGCAGGACAGCCAAGATGGTGGCAGCTTCAAAACAGCTCTTCAGAAAACTGTAGGTGATGCCATGGATACAGCATCCCTTTTTTTTACTGTCTATGATGAACATATAACCAACTTAAAGATAGATATTTTCTCAGGACCTGGTGTTTTTTTAAAGTCATTGTTTTAAAGATTGAGGCACAATTTAGATGCATTTACATTAAGTACGGATACTCATATTTGGGCTCCTGTCATTGCAAAACTTGTTTTTTCCCCCCACCACAGATAGATACTGGTTTTATGTTTCTACACAGGCAGGGGGACTGGCCGATTCAAGGACTTGTAGATTGATGGTATTGATTAAATTTCTAAACCCCATTTCTTTAAATTGTCCATCTACTATACTTATACAGTATATAGGACTGACACTGTCTCCACTCACTGCAGAACAAAAGCAGCACATCAGCAGCACACCATTTTCTCACCTAAGTCCCTAAACGGAATAAATTAATCTACATTAAACCCTCCTTCCAGCATTTGTGCAACTCCAGTATATTATTCTTATTCTTATTCCATATAAGATTATATATATATATATATATATATATAGTTAGAAAACTCATCATATTGTGTATCATGCATTGGCCCAGCACATACTCCATGTCATCACATCTTCCTCCCGTGTTCCTGAACAGAATAAACAGGTGTAGAGAATGACTGGATGGAAAATGATTAGGTTAGAAACTCTGAATACTAATGTGTGACTGCAGCCAGGAATGAATTTTCTTATAAAGAATCCTGGCCAGTGAATGATAATGTAAGAAACACTATTCCAAACACTATCTCTCCCTCCCTCCTGTAAATTGTTTGTACAGACCAGTATTGGAGTGTCAAGGTTGTGCCACAACATTATTCAGCTCCTGGCACAGTACGCTCACGTACCTGCAGGAAAATGTACTCACAGCACTACAGCCAATGTCAGTGTAAGCAAAAAATAAATCAGCGACTGTAACTATTGGTAGACAAAAGGGGAAAGGGATATCAGCAGCACATTGATTAAACTGGTACGGCGTCACTGTTTTCATTTTCTCCTTGTTATAGCAGTCTTAGTGGGTGAGATTAGCTCTCCACTCAATGTATATGAAAGCTATTTCACAAATGACAGGTAAATCCCAGGACACAGGAGTACTGCTGTGATTGCGTTTTCCTCGTGTTTGATGCTCTCTTGTGTGAAATGACTTCTGCAAAGTCAAGAGGGAGAAAGTTACGTGTTCCAACATATGCCGTTTTTGTGTTTTTAGCGACATAGCTCCAGGGACAACGTCAGTCGGTCCACTGCTCTGGCCGAGACTGATACATTTCAACAACTATTACATAAATTGGCATGAAATTTTGTACAGGCATTCATGATCTCTCCTCTTGTGTGTGGGTTCACACATGTGGCTATATCACAGTGTAACATTCTTACTCCTTACAACCATACTTCCTGGTTTTTCAGCCAATTAGCACAAGAAAGTGCAATTGTGGAAGACAAATTTCTTTCCCCTTTCTTTCACAACAAAAGAGTCCATAGAGATGGTTCCATACTGTGTTTGTGTGTTGTTACCTGAAGGCATTGTTTTTATCCACTACTGTGGGTAATTAGGTTGAATAGAAGTGTTTTTTTGTTTCTGTGCTTAATTACATCAGTGCTCAATAATGCACATTTCCAAAATTCTGGTGTAACCTAGTCCATGTAAAAACAACCATGTGATACTGTGTATATATATTTGTGTTCTGGAACATGTGAGTTTCTCTAATAAAATTGTGTTTTGTCATCCATTTCTGGATTGGAAGGAGTTCTTTAAACAGCAGCATATGGGCTGATTTAAAAAGAATATTTGAAATGCCTGTCAGAGTAGCTTTTAGATAACAAAATGTGGTTATTACTGTGTGTTACAGATAAGCTGGAAAACTGTAGATGAACACAAGCGCTGCGCTAAGCAAACAGTAAATGGTTTATGGCTTTGTTTACATTTAATGAACTTTGGTTATGCTTTACTTTTCCTTTCTTTGAGTTTATTGAATTTTCTTTGTATTGTTTTTTTTAAGACATCAACCTTTAGTGCTAATTATTAAATGCTAGCACACTAACATGCTAAATTAATATTTTCATCAGTATGTGCATTATGTTTATAAGTAATTATGTTATTGTCACATAGATATGTCATTGTGATGTTAGCTTTAGACCAAAGCACTTCAGTCCGTAAGTGTAGCCTCACAGAACATGTCATGGTTACAGTGTAATTTCCTAAAACAACAGGACACTGTAGTTTTTACCAAGACAGTTAGTCACGTTGGATATTCTCCTGAGACCGAAACAGAAATATTGAAGTGATGATGGGGAAAAGCTCACAAATTCAGAATCAAAGTTTAAAGCCAACTTTTAGGTGAGAAACAGCCATGTTATATAAAATTACACGGCTAAACTCATTTTATATGTGTAATCTTAACTTATTCTTGTAGGTCTGTCAAATCTTAAAAGAGTCAGATCGTTTCTATCAGAAACCGAATATAAGCTGCAATAATCATATCAGCAGCTTAAACCTGAGGGTGAAAACAGCTCTGAGCTGTGACTGTATTCTTTTAGCTGTAACGTCAAGTAGTTTTCTGTCAATGTGCTATGATCCATTAAATAAAGCAGAACCATCGGTCCCACCCCTTCCTTAAAAAAGATTTCCAGCAACATCCACTTTGAGTTAGTGTCAACGAGTCTGTTAAAGAGAAATAGTGGAATTCGTTGGAAGGCCTATTGTTTTAGCACTGAATAACGCAGTTCTTTAAATAAAACACAGAATATCTGTTTACAGCTGTGGCAGAATGCAACATCTAAATAAGGAGATCCTTGTCAACTCGTCTACTCACACTGCTCTGTATTACGAGCATGACTTTATTGGTGGAGTGTTTCGGGGTGTATGTGGAATAAGGTTACACCGAGTTAAAAAAAACAAAACTAAAAACTAAAATCCATTTATGTGAAGTGTAGGAGACATGATTAGATTAAATATAATGGATGCACTGCAAACTAATTTACTTTTCACCTAAAGCAATGTGAAGATGTGAAGGAAAATAACCAGTATAGTAGGAACTATTTTAAATAGAGAGGACCTTCAGCCAGTAAATTACAGTACAACATATCACACTAATAATATAATACATATAATATTCTTATTCCCTATAACTATATCATACCAACTATACTGGGTTCAGCTAATTTGCACATGAAAGCACAATCTGTGGAGACGTATATTTTTCTCCTTGAAATGAACGAATGTAACAAAAGAGCCCATTGCTTAGAGGAGTTTCGACATTGTAATTTGTGAAATGGTGCGTCATTACCTGAAGGGATTATTTTTAATCCACTACTGCAGTTAATCAGGTTGTTCTTGTTTCTTTGCTTAATTACATCAGTGCTAAAAAAAAAAAAAACATTTGCAACCGTGGTGTAACCCAGTCCCTGCAAATACAACCATGTGATACAGTACATGTTTCATTTTCTATTTTGGATTAGAGAAGATTAGGATGAGTTTCTGTAATGAAATTATTGTCATCCATTTTTTGACATTTCATGCTGAAATTTGTATTTCTTAAACAGATTATTACAAGCTGAAAATGTTACTTACAAATGTACAGTAGAGTGAGTAGTTTTGTGAGTAGTATTTTATAGCTTTATTTGATAGAGACAGCTGTAGAGTGACAGGAATGTGGGGAGAGAGAGATGAGGAATGACATGCAGCAAAGGGCAGGTTGGATTCGAACCATGGGCCGCTACAGCAAGGACTGAGCCTTTATACATGCGGCGGTTGCTCTACCAACTGAGCTAACTGACACCCCAAATGTAGAGCCATTTTTAGACAATACTTCTCATCAGGGTTGCAGAGGGCTGGAGCCATTCATTGGCATCACAAGAGGCAGGGTACACCCTGGATAAGTCACCAGTTTATCACAAAGCTGACACGCAGACACAACCGTTCACGCTCACCAATAGTCACCAATTAATCCACGTCTTAGGACTGGGAAGGAACCAGGAACCTTTTTGGTGTGCTAACCAGTGCTAGCCACTGCACCACCAGGGCCATATTTAATACAAAAATTTATATTTTAATGCAATCAGTTGAAAATGATTGTGGGTGGATTTATGCTTCTGAGTAAAGAATACTTGTGTGTCAAAGGCAACATATGCTTTATTTCAAGTTTCAACTCTGAATATAAGTGAACAGAAAATTGTTTATTTGTTTAGTTTGGTATAAAAACAAAAAGTTTCTCTTATAGAACAGCATGTGTTGTGAAATGGGCTGCTAAAAAACTAAACCACAAGACATCGTTTGTGTAAAATGTACAGTCATAGAAAAGTAAAAAAAAAAAATAATAATCCTTCTGCTTGCTAAATAGGCACTACAGTTCACTATTTTTTTAGTTAAGCAACAGGAAACTAAAAACAAGAAAAACATCCTGAACAATAATATAATAAATGTTGTGGACAAAACGAGCAGTGGAGAACTAAGAAAAGAAGAAAATCCACAGCTTGTGTTGCTTCACAAACGCTCCCTGAGATAGGTGTCATGGATTTTATCCCCATCCTTCAAAAAGATTTTTAAATGTTTTTAGGACAGTACTTTTGCTCAAACTGGGCCACGTCAAACTTCCGAAGGCAGCCTTTGTAGTTCATGTAGCGGATCTTTCCAAAAACAGGTCTCTCCGCCCAGCCCTGGTCATGGATACCGCAAATAGACCACATACAACCTACAGCAGAGAAGCACGGTGAAGAGGGCATAAATAGGTCAGAAAAATAAAAATCTGTGACACTCTTGCGCAAATGAGAATTTTAATTCATGTCCTCACCGACAAAGCCATTAGGGTCCTGGCCATCCAGCGAATAGCGATCGTTTAGGTACAGAGCGATTGAGAGCGCCTCCTCAGGTGATGAAGTCCACTCCAGGATCTTTTTGGCCCAGTACATCCTTATGAAACCGTGCATCTTCCCCTCTGTGAGCATCTGGTACTAATGGAGACATGCAAATAACAGCGGTAAGAAGCAAAGCTTAACATAGACCTGCGAGCAAATGCGTTCATTAAAAACATAATTAGGACACAGTGAGACGTGTTTTTGACTTAATGTTGCACCTGAGCAGCGTTCCACAGTTTGTCGTGTGTTTTTGCTTTCTCCAGCTGTTCACGTGTGTAGATATAGGGCCTCTCGTCTTTAGCGTGATCTTTCAAAGTCTTCTGAGCCCACTCGTACGCACCTGAGCACCAGACACACACATATAACTCAATTTTAAAAGAAACAATAATAAAAAAATAAAAAAAACAGAAACAAAGAACTCCTGGAGCTTTATCATTTAATGGGATCTGGGCTGACCCTCTACGCTGTCATATTTCTTGTTGTAGAAGCAGAAGTTGTCAGTCAGCTCCCTGCGCACCACCAGCTCCTCTATGAAGGAGGAGACGGACTGACCAGCATTCTTCCCACTGCGCTGAACTTGCAGCGCCACCCGCTGGGCTGACAAGTGGCCTGATGGGAGGAATAAGAGATGGTTAAAGAGGATGAGAGAAGAAGTAGATAAAGATGAACAGAATGACAAGGCAACAATAAAAAGGACATCTTTCCCACTTCAATGTGGTATGAGGAACATTCAAAGCTAAGCTCTTCTGTGATCAGGGTCATCGGGCTCGTTCACCTTGAACTCAACTGCGGCGTTAAATATGCTGATGCTTGTGATGGCCATCCAACTTTTTCATATACCTCACAGAAGTGAGTGTGACAGCAGCCACGTCCAAGATTTCCAAAAGAGCACATCACACTTCTCCACTTCCAATAGTCAGTCCTTGGTACTTGGATGAGCTGAGGCTGGTATTTTGAGTATAGTATATTTACAAAGAATAATAAAATGTATCAGTTTGAATATTGATATTCTTGTTTGTATGCAACTGAATTGAGGTGAAATACAAATAATTGCATTCTGTTTTCTATTTACTTTTACAGTGCCTAAAACTTATCTGTTGTACAGTGAACTTAATAATTAGTACAACAAAAAATAAAATAACAATAAAACTCACACAAACTAGCTACTGACCAAAGCGGATCCAGGGGGAGAGCTGGCTGAGTGCTGCGGCGTTTGGATCGTTGCGTTGGGTTTCAAACAGTTTAAGGCGTACATCGATGAAGGACTCCAACATTACCACTCCTGCCTTGGTGCCCGGTTTAGCCCACTCTGGCTCTCTGACTGTTCTGTCAACGTCCAGGGAGGCTTGATTTTTTTCCCAGTCTACTGGCTGTGAGGGGAAGGTGGGAGAAAAAAAAAGAAGAACATTTCAGCAGAGGTCACAGCTGACAGCTGATGTGCTAAAATACACAGTGATTTTTATAGGGAAGTACAAACTTCAAAAGAGGTGAAGAAAGTTCTGAGGCTTTCACAAAGCTTACATTATCAAGTGGCTCAAACCAGTGAGTGGCATATCAATCACAACACTGCAGTGCGAGCACACACTGCTGCAGCTTCAGTATCTAGAGCTGGGAAGGATATTTCAACTTTTGGACAGTCAAAAAAGTCGACTGTTTATATTTATTCGTCAATAAATAATGCACAGCAGCTGAAGTTTGAAAGGAAGTGTTTTATTGCAGCAGGGTGCCTTCCAAACTCCCCGTCCAAAAGCTCCTTGAAAGCCCACTTTTCCTTGTATTGATCTTAGAGAACATTAAAAAGAACATTTTTACATATTATGTCTTAACTGATCCAAATGTCTTTGAAACATAAAAACATTAAACACTTTCTTCCTTCTTGCAATAAGCATGTGAGGAGCTCTTTTGCAAAAACAGATATCTGTGTATTTATTATCCATTTATCTGTTTGTTTTTTTGCACTTCAAACTATCTATTAAACTCGTGATTATTACTATATGAATGTGTTCCTGCAGCACTTACTTTGGCAGTTCTTGTTGCTGTGTAAGGGTGTTTCTCTACAAGAGGAAAATCAGTCAGGAACTCTGGCAAAAGTTTGGTGATTTTTCCTCTGATGGTCCTGGCAGCGTACTCAAGTTTAGGTGAAGCTTCCCAGCAGGGAACAACATTGTGGGCATCAACCTGTAAAATGAAAATGAGGAGTTTAACTCACATAACAGGTAATGAAGAAATGCTGATAGCACGAATAAAGGCATTACACATAAAATGAGATGCGGGTCATTTACATTGGTTTTCATATTTCTTTCTTCATGAACAAACATGATGAGGGCAACCAATAACACAAGGAAGTAATCAGGGAAAGATAAGGGAGAAAGCAAACAGTACCCAGAATACTGAGCATCCTATCAACACTTGAGGTTGTACCTGTAGGATGGGAATGTCCTTTGGAAGCTTCTTTTTAACGTCCTCCAACCACTGCAGTCGCTCTCTGAGGGGGGAGAAGTCCGTCACCACGGCCCCCAGGCTGCGGTCTGACACAAAACCAGGGAGGACGTCTCCTGCTGCACCATGCAGCAGATGGAACTGGATGTCTAAGGCTTTACATTCCTGTTTGGTGCGGGCAGAGCAACAAAGGTTAGCCTCATAGCCTTGTATTTTTTTAATTTAGGTATCTGAATCACTAACCACTGAAGAACAGCCAAGATAGAGGATTTCATGATCACAATGTATTTGACTTGTGTGACTTTAAATGTCCCAAAGCACATCTAACGTTACCTGTGACAACATCTATACTCTGAAAAGAAACAACCTAGGAAGCTGTTTGATTTTTTTATTACCCACTTAACTAGAGCTGCAAATAATAATTTTCGTTATTGATTAATATGTAAAAAAAAAAAAAAGTCTGTCACATGTGCTAATGTAATACATGAAATGAGATCAACAAACTGAATAATGCACGAATTTACAGCTACACTCAAAAGATTCATGAAGTCACTACCTTTGCAACTTCTTCCAGACCTTTCAGCATGAAGCTGTAATGTCTCAGTGTGGACAGCTCTGACTTTGGGACAAGCAGGCAGACACAGACGTGCAGAGGAAGGTTCTCCTCCACAGCGAGCTGCTGAGCATGGATCAGTGCCCAATTATCTGAAACACACAAAACATGCTGCCAGTGGAGACGTGGAGAGAACACACGGCCAAACAGGGCTCTCATTGCGCTGCTTGTATGTGTTTACCTTGTACTCTGTGATCTCTTGACATCCAGTACAAGACACCCTCTGAGCCCTGCTTTATCTTTTCTGTGTCAGATATAACACGGAGGCGCTTTTTGTTGAATTTCACGTCCTTCTTCTCTGTCCTCTGCTGCTTCATGAGGTCCTGCAGCCAGCCACCAGCTTTCTCCTTCATGGGGGTCAACTTTTGCAGCTTGGCACTGGACCCTTTAGCAGCAGCAGCAGCAGAAGTTGGCTTGCGTTTTTTGTCAGACATGATGTTTTGAGTGGTGAATGATTTAGTCAGGCAGGAGAATGCTGAGGTGGGCCTCGACAATGTCCTTGGTGCAGAGGAATAAGATGAGCTGCAAGTAAACCACAATGAAAAAAAGAAAAAAAAGGTGAAAAGCTCAAGATATTCACTCAAAACATTACAGACGAAACAACACGTAAACAAACGTATGTTGGACTTAATTATGAAAACAAAACACAATGTAGGTTTTGCATTAGAAGAAAAAAAAAACAAAAAAAACACGACGTTTAAATAAGCTTCTCATTCAAATGGCGTTTAACATGCAACTTACCGCCTCCAAATGCAGCACAACATACAGCGACTACAACTTTGCGAGAAGTAGCTTGAAGCTAACCGACAGGAACCACAGACTGTAGGAGTCGGTCAGGAGAAACACGTCGACGGATACCGCATTTCTCTTTAAACTACCGGTTACACGAGGGCGCAGATATTTGTGTTTTGTAACACTGTTTTTTTGTTGAATTTAACTACATTTCCCACAATGCAAACGCGTTTATGGCGCATGCGCAGCGCTCTTTACGTTCGGGGGAGGGTCGGTGTAGCGTAAGCTAGCCTCTGAAGGGACGACCCGCTGGCACGGCAGCCAGCGATCACTGCTTTTCTCCTTTCACTCGAGATTGTTTGTCGTGGGTTTTTAAAAGTATGAACAAAGATGATTTTACAGCAGGGCGAGGGAGGAGACCAGCGATACCCGATAAAGTGGACATGTCGCTAGGTAAGGTCCCCTAACATAAACGATTTAAAAATAGAGTCCCGAGCTAATGTTAGCTAACGACAGACAACTGGTGGGATGTTGTCAGCAGCCAGTCGGCTAAATTGATCCTGTTTGAGCATTCAGACGTCAGCTGCTGTTTGTGTGTTTGGTGTGAACAGATGACATAATACGGTTGAACAAAAAAGAGCAACAGTTAAAAAGGAGACAGGCGACTGTGAGCCGTCGACCAGTGAAGAAGAAAGGCCGTTTAACCCAAGGAAAGGGGGCTCCGCCGAGGACCGCAGGACCGGTCCACAGAGGTTAGTTGTTTTCCTTTAGTGGTGGTAACCTTCAACGTGTTTCTCTGTCGAAAACTCCTCCGTGTGTGTGTAATGTCGCTAATATCACCTCTACCAGGAGGTGGCGTGTCCCGAGGAGGAGGAGGAGGTGGTGGTGGAGGTGGAGGAGCAGGAGCAGCACCTAAGTTAAGAAACAGACGGCTCCCTCCAACACTGGGTCGACGGCGGGGTCAAGGGGTTATCACGGGACTGGCAGCGAGGAGGCCGGCTGCTCTGCTGAAGCGAGTCGGGACATTTAACAGAGCGTCAAAGGTTCAGATCAACCAGGTAATGGAGGACAAGCTGGAACCATAGATGTTAATGTGGGTCCATAACATTCATTGAATCAAATATATAAAAGAGCATTAGCTCAGAACATAGTAATCATTGCTAAAAAAATAACTCCTTGTAGACTATCTGTGTAGTGGTGTACAGTATTAGAGGACAAACTGAGACATGATGTTGAAGCTGTTTGCGTATCCTTCCTGCCATGGTAAAAATCATAAATGCCGGTACAGTATTGCAATGTTTGAATGCCTCTGCAACCTACCTGTCTTTCAGTACTCACATTGATCATCTTTAACCCTGCCGTACACGTTAGGTCGACAAGGCACATTTTCTCCTTCTGTTATAAAACACATTGCATGCTGAAAAGGAAGAAGAAAAGCGATCCAAAGACTGTAGAGTACAGTGACCACCGTGTGATGTTGCAATTGCGCCAGAGCTTAATCAACTTTTCAGAAAGCTTGTGCATTATGATTTGTTGCCTTGGTAACCAAAGCAAGTCTTGCTTGCCCAGTCTACTACATGCAGGCACGCCCAACAGGCCGCACTGCTCCTGTTGTGTTGACCTGGAACTGCTTGATCATCATCACGCCTAGAGTTTTCTCTGCATCCTGTCGCCTGGCAACAGACATCAGCGGCCGCCGGCTGATGTCCAGGAACTACTGATAATAATATCAGCGGGTGTGATTGGAATGTTGAACTACCGCAGCCCACAACAGCAGTCGATATTCATCCCACCTGGGGATTCACTGACTTTTTCTTACTCCAAATTTTTCTAAAGCAAAAGAGATTTCTGATTTGAACAGATCTTCTACTTCATATCTGCTTCCATTGCTTGTTTTACACTTATTTATACTGTGTCTGTCCTCCACTGCACTTCTTTTTTCCAGAAAACACGACAGAAAACAAAGCCCTTCATTCAACGCCCTGAAGCCCAGTACAGGAAGCCAGAGGTACAGAGGCGGCCATACAGGCAGCCCGATCAACAGAGAGGACAGAATGCAGCGCCGGTCAGGAGGCCATTTCAGCTGCAGCGGCGGTGAGAACACTTTTTATAACAACTTGTGTACAGGGCACGTAAACAAGGAGAATTGTGGTAATAGTGTCAGAATTCAAAGTCAGGCTTTTTTAAAAAAATTTTTAAGTATTTAGAAGTGTAATCTTTGAAGTAGAAATATATAAATTTAATAGACACTTTAATACTAAGTACTGTTTTTGTGTTGCATTCATGCAGACCACTGCCGCCTGTCCAGCAGACACAGAGGGAAGCACGCCAGGCCACGTTTCTTTTTCGCAGAGGACTCAAGGTAAATGATGGCTGCGTGCGGAATTGAGAGTTGGCATGCAGTATCACCTGTTTTTGTTCTGGGCATTTTAAGACTTAAATCTGTCTCTTTGACTAAATGTCAGTACTCCGTGTGCATCTTCTTTATTTCCTCTACTCCACGTTACAGGTGCAGGCTCAAGTGCAAAAGCCAAGTCCTCGCACCCCTCCAGTCAGAACTCGCCAGTGAGTATTTTGGCTGTGGTTAGTTCGCCTAACTACCTGTTTTACTGTGCATGAAATCACAATGGGCATATGAATCAATTGGTGGGGAAAGAAGACCGTTGTTTGCTATTTTAGGGTCAGTGTCTATTCAGCAGTTGTCTGATACAGTACAACTTTTCTGTTTATCCACCAGATGGCGCACATCAACAACCAGCAGTGGCGTCTTGACTGTTTCAATTGACAACCCCACAGCCAGGACTCAGCCCGAGTAAATATCACAAACTCAGCAGAATCTTCACACACATCATGTCATTTACGAAATAATTTCCATGGGCACATTTATTTTTTGTCTGTAATAAGTACATTTGTAAATACACACATTGTGGGCTTCATACTTCAGTCAGTGACTGACTGACTTCTTTTTAGGCCTCCCACCGCTTGGACCCTGCATCCCCCTGTTGTCCCCTCCGCTCCTGTCAAGGTGGAAACGGTGGAAAAGAAAATACCAAAAGGAGTGCCTCTGCAGTTTGACATCAACAGTGTTGGGAAACCGGTAAGAGCATGCTACACAGACTTCTATTTGGTTAAATACTCGTAGAGCCACTTTGTCTCATGATGGTCCTCAATAAACTGCATTAACATGTCCGTGGTGTGATTTTTCTCTCTGCAGCAAACATCGATGACCTTGAATGAGCGATTCCGAATCCTGAAAGATCAGCGCACAGCCACAGCACAAAGCACTAAAGGCAGTCGGTTTGTTACAGTGGGTTAGCTGGCAAGAAGACGGTCACTGCTTAATGCTCCAAAGCCCTTTTGTCCCGCTCAGACCCCACACAGTGAACCCCACCTTTCTGACAGATGGGACGTGGCGACCCACTGATTGACTTTACTAACACGAGGGAGGCAAGCCGTGGGACAAACGAGCGCAACTGCTCAACTGTGAGAACTCAAGTGTGCAAGTGTCAATGGAAGAGTTTGTTTCCAAAAAAAATAAGTCTCCTTTTATTGTCCATATTGTTGTACTCCGCTGTTTGTATTGTGGATGTCCTACTGGGAAGGAAAGATGTATTTTCCTTTTCCTCCAGCTGACGTGGAACTGTTGACACTATTATAAGCTTGGAAGTATTTCTTTTCAGAAAGGAGAAACTTTGCTAGGCTGGCACGTATGTTCTCAATAACCCTTTTTTTGAATTTTTGAGAATTGTTTTGTAATGTTTCTTCAAATAAATGAGTTTCTCTTTAAAGGTTGGTAAAGCTTCAGTCAGTTTGTATCACAGGACTGCCTGTTGATGTTTTTATGTGAAGTAGAAACATTAATTTAAACTTTCTTTGCATTTCGGCACATTGTGTCCTGGTGCGGGTGGAAGGATTTGTTCAAATTCAGCTTTTATCACGAGCAATTTGAGCCTCCAGAGGTTGGCAGATATTTCAGCTAGTTTTCCAGCGGACAGTAAAGAGTTTTAAATGTCCAAACTATAAAATATTTTCCAATCTTGTATTATTGTGTAATTAATTTTTGTAAGAAAGGAAACAGACATATTTTGGAATCTGAATATTGCTTTTATTTAAATACATTAAAATTTGCAATGTAACAAAACTATTGGCATATGAAATTCAAACACCATTTAAATGAACAAAACATGGCTCACTTCATTTTTCTGTGACTAGTGTCAGTAACACTAGGTTATTTTTCTCTTTGCCGACTCTGCATCATCCCTCCCCCCCGCCCCGCCCCCATTTACACTGTTCACAGACTATCTTACAATAAGAGTGCTGAATAAAAATGAGGTAAGAAAGTGGTTTAAAGATTACAGATCATGCAGAACATGCTGAACAGCAACAAAATATTTGTGAAGGAGGAAGTAACAAACAAAAACAAAACAAAAAAAAACATACATGTGTGCATTTAAAAATAATCAATTTACACAGCTTTGCATCTTTGGTTACAAAGTAGGTTGAATGATTTCACAGCTTCCCCCCCCCTGTCCCCCATCAGGAAAAACATGGGGGAAAAAACATGAAGGAGGAGGGTATGGCAATACTAATTCACTTTTAGAGTAAACTACCAACAGAATTTAATCTTCATCAAATACCTTCTGCAGGCCCACCTTAAGATTTGATGACAACGGGTGAAGAGTCACCCATCAAGGCTCTTAATACTTTATACTATACAAAAATGTACATTCATACTGGATCTTGACTTGAGCAATGAGTTGGCAATTGCAGAGTAACATTTGAGTTAGTGTTAAACGTTTGTCAGAATTGATTTGTTTGTTTTTGCCGCCATCTTTTAACAATTAAACATAAAGCATCGCCCCCCCCCCCCTTTGGGAAGTATGGCCAATCTGTTGCAATGCTGTAAAAGGAAAAAAGGAAACAAGTCACCGGGCTACTGTTTAAACAGGTTTCATGAAATTGTTCATTTATAGCAGCCCTGTAATAAATAAAAACACTTAACAGTAGAACTCAAAAGACTGATGCAAGGGTTGGACTTGGAAAAAAAAAACAGAATAGACTCTCTCCCACTTCTTACTTTACAACATGAAACAGCAAGGCTAAAAATACCCCTTTACCCACTCAATTATCTCTCGTTTAAAAAAATAATCGCTCTCTTTGACAATCACTCCTGTTTGTCCCTTACGTGAGGTGATGAACCTCCCTCCCCTCCCTTTCCACACCCATGCTCTGAGCAGGTTTCAGGTCAGGTCGTAGGCCCGGTCTTGCTCGGTCCTGGTCCAAGAAAAGACATCCTGTCCACAGGCTTGGACCCAGCAGTCGACCAATCCGGGAACAAAGCCAAGATGGGGGAGAAGAAGAAACACCCTGACCTTCCCTGACACTCTACACACACTTTCTCTGTCAAACTCTCTCTCTCTCTTTCTCTCTTTTGATGATTGCATTAACACTGGAAAGGCCCACAGTACAGATGCATACACACTTTCATTACACAGTCACACTTGCTTCTAACCCATTCTGACACACACATACACACAAGCACTGTACTTTGTGGTCAAGCTGGTGGCTAAGAAGACAAAGTTTTTTTCTTCTTTTAAATTTCACATACACTAAATTGTAATAAGTTGTAGAGAAGATGCTCTTCTTTTTTCTTTTTTTCTTTTTTCTGCCCTGTGCGAAGCAGGGCAGATGCACTTCAAGCGGAGGTGACGTTGGGTTGCAGTTGTTGTTGGCTGGGATCGAGCTGAGTCTGGAGCTGCTGGGGTTTGGGGTGGTGCTGGAGCTGGGGGTGTGGCTGCGGCTGTGGCTGATTCTGCACTTGTTGAAGCGGAGGCTGGGCCTGCTGTGGAGGCTGGGCCTGCTGTGGAGGCTGGCTGAGTCCTTGCTGGGGAGGCGTGGTGCTGGAGCTTGTGGCCGACTGGGTGGACAGCTGAGACAGCTGCTCGCTGTTGGCCAGAGATTTCAACACAGCGTTCTCCCTCTCCAGCACAGAGTTCCTCTCGTACAGCTCCTTGATCTGCTCCTTTAAGACCTCCACCTCTTCGCGCACTGCATACATCAGATGGCTTTTCACCAGGTCCTGCAGGAGGACGAAGAGACGTGACATGAAATAAGATATAAGGACCTGACCAGCGGCAGCAGTCACAAGGGAGCTGATTTGTCATGTTCAGACAAGGACATGAGAGTGAAGCTCAAGGCTACATTTGTTCAAGTATTTATTCTAGCTGTGTGTTCAGTGCGTTAATGCTTTAAAGCAAACAGACATATATTTTAAAAATGCAAATAAGTCAAAGACGGACATAAAAGGAATGACCAAGATTACAAAGATGACTTTGACTTAGAAAATGACATGCATGATCAGTTATTAAAAAGGATTACTCACCATTGCCTGTTCAATTTTATTATCAATGGCAGCAACATTGGTTCCAGAGGCCCTGTGAGACAGAAAAGACAGATAAGGTCATGTCAGGAGTGATTGTTTTTATACTTTTCTGCTTTCATGTCAAATCAGAAATATGCAAATAAATGATAAAAGAAAACAAAACAAAACAAAACAAAACAAAAAAACAGACAAGACACTGGTGCTCAATGAATCAAACCACCCACCATCGTCTCACCTCTGGTGTGGGGTTGATCATATAATATAACCTTGTCACCGCGTACCATGTACCATCGTCATACTATGTATATTACAAGTCCAATCTAGGTCAGGCCCCTGAGGGTACTGGGCAAGTGTGAGTTGGTGTTTCTTGAAAATGCCATATTCAGAGTAGGTGTGGTCATGTCTGCAATGACTGCCAGCAACCCCAGACAGGTATAAAGACACATTAAAGTATTATACATGTGTATGCACAAGACAAACATTTATGATGACTAACAGCTTGAAACCCATCACAAATTAGGCACATGTCGCATGTCTCATAGTACCTATATGTGTGCACATACTTGATGTAAGCGATGTATTCAGTTTTAGTTTGATACTGTGCTTATCGATTAAAAAAAACCACAAAAAAAACACTAGTTCGCCTTCAGAAATACTGAGATTATTCAAGTAAACTTTTGCCAGACCAATCCTATCAAACAAAGGCTACTTCTAAAAAAAATAAATAAATCACAGATTACTCCAAACCTTCATAAACTACAGATTTCACATCATTTACCATCAAACAACGAGAAAGGAGATCAACAGTATTCTGCCCCTCTACAATATCTGCACGTTTTCGCTTCAGCTGTGGCCGCTCCCGCAAGAAGCATGCGGTGTGCGGGCGGGCAGAGCTCGGCGGATCACCGGCCCCTTCTCGTTTACCTGCGGCGTGTCCGACAGGAGAGCGGCGGCTGGCAGGTCGCGTGCCGGGTCGGGTCCCCGGGGCAGCACGGAGGTTTGTAGGAGAACGTGCACGGCATGGCGCGGACTGCTGCTGAAGCTGCATGAGTCACGACGGGGGTAAAAGAAAGAGGGCACCGCAGCGCACCGGAGGCGGTTTAGTGGGTTAATGTGACCACATTTAGAATAATGAAACATGAACCGACGGGTGGAGGAGTCAAGAGGGGCTGACAGGAGGCGGAGAGACATGTCAGGCATGTCTGCTCCGCCCGCTTCATAGTAACTGTAGTAACTGTACTATACGGAGGCCAACTCGTGCCACAATTTCTATCAAATAAAAAAGCACGTAAAAATGATATGCATTCTTAAAACTTTTTTTAATTTGTCAAACTAGTTTCTATTTATTTATTTATTTATTTCCAAACTGCCCTGAGACAAATGTTTTAAAGACTGTCTACTAAAAGTGATAGTTAAAATCAAACTAAAGTCGTCAAAGGTACTTTTTTGATACCACGTAATTAAAAATAATTCATTTGATAGTATTGAAGGTACAGAGCTACAAAAAACTACAATCAGATATTCACCTCGAGGCCGCACAATGAGGAAGAAAATTGATTAAAAGTAATAATTATTTATTCATTCTGAATTATTAATTACATACAAATGTATTAAAAACAGTACTCAATGCAGATTGTTCATAAATACAACTAAAAAACAATTCTGTTTTGTGTGCTTGGGGCTTTGAGGTATTGTGTTTCATCTTTAGTATACTATGATACTACAAATTCAAAATACATTTAATAAGTTTAAATTTCTGGTATTGTAACAACCTTAGTACAAAGAGCATGCGTATGTGTTTAGGATTTTTTGTGGCCTGACAGGCATAATAACAAAAGTCTATAGGCAGTGACTTACGGTGATAATGTCTAGCAGCTGTCTTAGTTTGGCGCAGTAGCTTCCAACATTTACAAATTATCACATAGCACTAAATATAAAACACAACTGAGGGTGTTAGGATATTAACAGGTATTTGTTCAGGATCACTAACGTAACTGAAATTCATCCTCCAGAAACCACGACCAAATTTTGTGCCAATGATCAATCCAGTAAATGGACCAGTGGATTAAACTCAGTAAGGACTCATCCGCTGGAGACCTTGAATATCCACACCAAGACATTTCACACAAAAAGCCAAGGTGGTGCTACATGTACAGTCAGGTATTAACTAATAATAGAACTAATAACATGGCATACATACAGTATACGAGTAAAAAGACAAATAATTAAATAATTTCTCCACCAGAGGGCACTGCCAAGCTTGTTTTTCCAATAGTTAAACAGAGTGCACTCAAGACGCCTGCAACTGGGCATCAGGTTGACTATAGACATCCCCCCGCCCCCACCCCACCCGAGGACACGATGTTCTGTTCTCCAGCACCATCCAGCTGATGTGTGTGCGAGGCGAGCGGAAGCCCTCAGTAGATTGTTATCGTCGAGCAGGTCCAGGGAAAGAACGCTCCCCATACCTCTGCTGCAATGAACACTGTCACTCACATCCCTCGTGACACATCTCACTGCCTTTGATCAACGTTAGGTACGACAACGCCTTACATGAGTTACATGTGAGCACTTCACATGATGAACAAAGCAGAAGTGTTGACTAAGATAAACACAGTGTCATTCAGCCTATAGAGATAGATAGGCGCACACAACACAAAAGAATGTACAGCTGTCAGTACTCGTACATTAGTATCTCGTTCTCCCCCGCCATAGACCACATTATGTGACCCCCCACAAGTGGTTACATAACCAGGGAAAAAAACAGCATCAACCTCAGCTTCACCCTGTACCAAATGTGTGTTTAATTCCAATGAGGCGTCACACACACACAGGCCCTCCTATAGTTTTCCACCCTAACAGGAGTTTTCAATAGGCCTGTGCCCAGAGGAATCTCTCACTCTATAAAGTACAGACCCTGAGTGGACTCTCTGGGCTACACCCTTGTTGCTTCACCAGTTTCTTCAGACAGTACAGACAAAAACACGCTTTATCATAATCACACTCGTACTGTACACAGTATTTCATGCACACGTTGTATATTCAGCGCAGGCCTGTGTTTTTTTAAGTTATGGCCCAAAGCTGCTGAACTTGTTCAAACCAGTTTTCAAAAAGGCCAATTCACACTTTTCCTTTTTTTTTATAAAGTTAAATAAAGAGCAATGCATTTCTGTACAGACTTTTTTTTTTTAAACCCACAGTGGCATCAACTTCCAAATAGGAATTGTAATTTTAGTTTGTGAGCTGCTGCAAGTTCACAGCCAATGAAAGGAAGAAGATGCAGTTTAGCTGCATTTCCACACACCTATGTAATAACAATAATAGCAGTAATAATAAGAACGTTTTTTTTTTTTTATATAGTGCATTTAAAAACAGAGCTTACAAATTGCTTTTACAGACAAAGTAAAAGCAGGATATTTGCAAAGCAATATAACAGAAAGCAAGACAATAAGGCCGAACAAAGCGAGACTAAATTCAAGTTAAGAAGTTAAACAAGATGGAAAACAATGCTTAAATGCTAAATAGGTTTTAAAAAGCATTCTAAAAAAAAAGAAAAAAAAAAGTAATTGATTCTGCGAACTTCATCTCGTCAGCTGGTCGTTCCAAAGCCGAGGAGCCCCGATGGCTCAGTCACATTTAGATTGACTTAAGTCTTCCCTGTGGATCTATGAACTGGCTCATGAGGGGTCAACATCTCTGCTATTTAGCCTGGAGCCAGACCCAGATATGGTTTTAATGTGATCAGTGAAATCTTAAAATCAATTCTAAAACGAACATAAAGTCATGATGGAGAATGATATGATGTATGTTAAAACCAGCAAGAACTGGAAACTGGAAAATTTGGTTCAAGACCGATTAGGATAATGTACAATAATAATTAGCCTATTTATTATGAAGTCACCTGTATTAGCAAATTATGTGTGAATGAAGTATATGAAGAATTATAATGTCACATGTTGCGTGTAAGATGAATATTTGGCTCGGCAGCTGACTATCCGTGACGACTGTCTTGTTTACATAACTTAACTAATGAGAGCTGGAGAGACAAACAAAGTGGACCAGGACAGAGATGTGACGGATGAGAAAAATGAAGAATGGGTGCCAGTTGTTAAGATGTTGTAAAGGCAGCTGTTCTGGAGACAAATATTCTACGAGGACTCGCACAAGAGTGTTTCTGGATGTTGACAATAAAAGGGCAGACGCTCCCCGGATTACAGGAGAAATGAGCCATCCGGGGAGGGGAGTTTTTGGCCCATACCTCATGTGAAGAGCATTACCATTTCCCATAATGGAATTTGATATATTCAAATCAAATTATCAAAATCATTGCAGAATAGTTTTCTGCCAGTCGACTTCTCAACAAATTATTTCAGATTTTTTTCCATCTACGCTTGACAGCGATACTGTGTTGTAGTTACTTCTCCTAATGACTGTGAATGACCTCACTGCTGTTAAAGCAGTTGGGTATGAACCATTTTCTCTTGAGGTTTTCCTTCAGCTGGCTTCAGTGGAGGTAACAACAATGTGATGGAACAACACTACGGAGATCAAACCGGAGAATAAAAAGTAGAGGAAAACTCAAAACACCCACATGTACCGTCACTGGGACACGTGACAGCCTAGTGATGAGTTTGTAACCATGGAGACTTGAAAACATCAACAATGCAATAATACCTCTCATAGCGTCTGAGATTTTCATACAGCCCGGAGCCAAGATTTGGATGATAAAGTGTAATTCTGCTTCCTGGAGTCAATGTGAATAAAGATGATTTTGTTAAATCGCGATGGTTTGGGCGGCCACGCTTTACGTACTTCAGCTGCAAATGTACTAGTTACATGGAGGGAAGCAGGCAATAACAATCGAGCCAAAACCATATTAGGACACCATCTGGTGCCCCAAGTAGAACTTCCAAGAACAACTGGCACTGGGGGGAGATTTTTGGAAACCTCAACATGACTGAGTAGTGTTTTGGGGCTCAAGAGCGAGCGTGCCTGGTTAAAGCACTGCTCCTCCTGACACACATGATCTTGTTTAAGCCTCTAGATCTCATGTCAAAGCCAAGAACTTGTTTGAGCACCTGACTTCAATACAAAACATGCTGAATGCATGCTAAAGCCCCGTCCTGTTTTTCCAGTGTCACAAAGCAAACAGTATATAGAGTAACTGATGCAAGTAAGGTCAAGCCCTGCAGGGCAAAGGGCTGGGCTGAGATGAAACAGAATGCTAATGAGGTTTGAACTTACTTTGCCACTGATTACGCAACTGAACGCCTCTGTAAACTTCACCTTCTGCATTAACATGAGTGACGTTTATAAGCTCTGGTTAGAGTTTGGTGGTTCGCATACAGTTGTTAGCTGTAAAATAGGAATGTCAATAAAAAACTCCATTAGAGGCGGAAAGGTTTACACTTACACAGAGCGTGGGCACGTCGAACAGTGGGCGTGAATAACTCATCTGAACATCGAATAGTTGTCATTCCTCGCCTCTGGCAGAACTGCTGGCATATTTAAGAGCAGTAGGTTTCCTTCAGTAAAAAAAAACGCTAAGTCTATTTATCTCCTCAGACATGATATGGCAAGTTCAGAGCTTAAGAGGAGAGGGCTGATCAAATGCCCAAGGACAACAGGTGCACAGGACAATCTTACCTTGACACTTGTGATGCACAAATGCCTCGAATCTTAAAGCGTAAATCCAGATCTTTATTGTTTATTTGATCTATCTGAGTATGTAGCTTTGTACAGGGCCTGCTGACAGTAAAATCAACACCAAAAGTATACAGAGCATATCAGATGTGCATACAGTATACACTTCCTTTCATTTTTATCCGAGACAACTTCCACAGTTTACTTTACAGAACTGCGCTAGTTATGGGTTGTCAGCTGTCAAGCCAGCAGAGAAGAAATGAGGAAGCGCTAAAGTATCAAAACTGTTGGCATAGTCGGACTCTGGCCTAATTACAGAATGAACAACACAAACGTCTTATGCAGGCTTTGTTTCTGTTTACATTTTTGTACCGAGGCCAACAAGACAAACAGCTCTATAATTAAGCGGGCGACTGTGGATGGTACAGATAAGTAGCAAACTAAACCAAACATATGTACCCAAGTTGACAAGCTTGAGGTATAATTTATCTGGCAAAAGCAAATTCAAGTTGGGTAACTGCATATTTTTAAACAAGACAATGAGTCTACAGCCTAACTGGATTATTATTACGATGGTAACGTGTTGATGTTTAGCATGTATCCCATGTTCGTCTTAGTTTAGTATGTTAGCATGCCAATGTTTTTCCAATTAGCACTAAACACAGAGTATAGCTGAGGCTGGGGGTGTCATTGGTTCTGCGGACGTTTGGTCATAAACCAAAATAAGATGAAAGATGAAAAGCTGAGGTATCGCTAAAGTTATGACTTTACTACTCCTGTGGGAGACATGAATTTATATGTGTAAATCAGGTGAACCTCATGTGGGGGCCAGAGGAAAGGTCAGGAGATCACTAAAGTTAGTTGATACTTCCTCTGAGAGCCACAAATATCTGTATCACATTTTCATGACACTCCATCAAATACTTGATATTTTAGTCTGGACCAAAGACTGGGAGATGAATCAGGACAATAAAAAGTAACAACTCAAGCAATTCTGGTGTGGTTCTAGTCAATTCAGACCTTGGACCCCGGAATGTCAACACATATATGTACACTTTGCTAAAAGTTGGTCAATTCAATTGTTTTATATAATGTAAGTTTTTCTTTTTGATGAGGAGGAAAGAAAGAAAAACAGACAGAAGAGGATGACATACTACAAAAGGTCCTCTGCCAGAAACATGTGCCAACTGAGCCATGAGGATGCCCATATGGGGGACTTTTATTTTGACAGTGCAGTCTTCTGCATCTGTCATAGTTCTACTGTGCAGCCGTGACGCTGAGACAGAAACAGCTCCCTGTAAACAAAAATGAGTATATTAAAAAAAGGTAGGCTTTCTTCACATATGTACTTAAAAAAAACAACATTTTCTCGACATTGCAGGGGAGGTTGATGTGGTCTGACATAAGTTCCACATAGGGACTTACAAAACAATCACATTAAGTGATTTTCACTAAAGTGTCACATTTTCTCTTTCACTACCTCTTCTATGACTTCATCTTGGTTGCCTCGGATATGATCCCAAATAAACGTGAATAAGTGATGATGGGTCATCGCCATGATCTACCAAACACAGAGTCTCAAACAAAGCCATGGTTATCTTTGCTTCCATGGAAACAAAAGCAGCCCTTGGTAGAAAAGTGTATCCACAACAAGACCGATCAAAAAAAACAGGCAAACAAACAAAAAAAAAAGAAAGAAGTGAAGCATGGGGCCCATAACGGTACTATTTGTGCCATCCTACTGCCTTGTGTTGAGAGCGGAAATCACCTAAAATTGGAGCAAAACATTGAACGAATAGGACTAAACAGGTATTGAACTTGGTGGTAAAACGCTACCCACGTCTCAGTTGAGATCATAAATTACCTGCATCTATAAAACCAGCAGCAAATGGACTAAAGTTATTTAGTGTGTGTGTGTGTGCGCATGTGTGTGTACAGTCCCTCAGTGGCTGGTGATGGTGTGTCAGCTGTATATTTCTCTAAAAACAGTTTCATTTCCTGTCACCCAGATATGGTTTCACTTGCTTCCTTTTTTCATTTTAGTAAAAGGCATCATAAAGATGTTGAGGGCACCGCACGCTCAGCGGTGACAGGTTTTTGTGTCTGTGTGAACCTCGAGGCCACGCACTGCAGCGTCATTTCTAAGTTTAAAAGCTTATCGCAGATTTCAAAATGGAACTGTGAATAAAGGTGAATTCAAACACCAGGCCGTAATCAGGCTGTTATTTAAATCCTGTGTTACAGACAGCGTGCACACACACACTCTTCAGCTTTCTTGATTTACTTTAAACCAACAAATTTTCACTTCTAACAGCCGTATTATTTTCATAGCTTTGGCTACTTGAGACTACTACTGAAAGCAATGTGAGCAGTGAGATTTCGAGGCAGGTGATAAACAAAAAGGGAAGAATAAAATCATGACCAGAAGTGCCTGTTCAAAATGTCTTTTAGACTGTAGCGCTACTTCCTGCCTTAGCTTTGATCATCTCGTCTGTGCTTATGGGGCCTAAAGTTTCACAACACGATGGACAATTAGCAGGAATAAGTTAGGTCTGCCTTTTTTTTTAATATACCAGGAAAAATACTAGATTTTAGAAGCCAATATTGATTCAGATATTTGATATTTACAGTAACAATAGTTATTTTCTTAACATGGACAAAGATCTTTGATGAATTGTGACTAGGGATGGGCGATATGGACTAAAAAATGTATCCTGATAATTTCTGGTATTTATCACGATAATGATAAAAACAATGATAAATAAACACCAATTCAGCCTAAACTTTTTGACTATAAATATATCACCGAAATAATAATAAAGGCTAGGGGGAGCTGGTGGTGTGTTGCTGTGGGCGTTTCTATACCTGCTGAATGTAACCGCTGTGAAACAATCAGGAAATTACTTTTTATTTCTCTGATTGATAACAGCTTTATCAATGCCAGCACTCACTCTCTGTTATTGTTGTCTGTCTCTCTCTTTTTCTCTCGTTCTCTCTCTCTCTCTCTCACTCTCTAATCATCGGACACAAATCAAATTAAACTTCGTCTTGTCATTATATTGCGGCGTAAATTGCGAGTCAGACTCAGATTTAGAAGCTGGTACATGAAATAAACAAAGTGAGAACACACACAGGTAGATTATCAGAGTTTATGAATCCACCTGGATAGTCTCTGCTTCACGGACATTTCAGGCTGTCTGTGGAGGTTTGACCGATCTGAGTGTCAGATTGCCGGCCGGAGCGTGAGGATGTGCCATGTTTGTCAATATGCATGTCGGGCTGCGAGTGTGTCGCACACATACATACGTCATCAATGGGAATTTATCGTTTTTATCGTGGGATGACATATTCTTACAGTGGGGAATATTTTTGACGATATATCGCACATCCCTAATTGTGACCAAGACATATACTAAGCGAGACATTTAACAGCTACCCAGTACTCTCTGGTGGACAAACTCTGCGATGGTGACAGTTTGGAAACCTAGTTTGGCATTTCTGTGCTGCAATTTTTGTGTTACTAATACAACTACAGTGATATGTGTGTAAGTATGTGTGCAAATACAGTGCAATTGGCTTTACAGTATATTGTCCTGAGTGATTTATCTGTCCAGTTCTGTTTTATATCATTAAAAAGTGATTTATAAAAAAATCTAATAAATAATCATTAGATGCAGCTGTAGTGTGTTAACTTGTTTATATAATCTGTTGATCTGTATGACCGCTCGTGTTACTTGTCTTATTGGACTCTGTTTGTCTCTGCATCAAAACAATAGAGATGGTGGCCAAACTTGTGAAAATAACACCCCGGCAGTAAATTGAACCAGAATTTTTAAGTGACACAGGCATTATATATGGTTACAGATAGAAGCTGTCAAAGAAAACACACCAGAAAATTACAGAGACAGAGAGACAGAGAGAGAGACAGAGAGAGAGATAGAGAGAGAGAGAGAGAGATGTTGTTGAGACGCCTATTGGCCAATCCCGTGCTTGCTGCCAGGCTTTGTTTCCAAACTCAATCCATGCACGTGGAGGAAAGCAAAGCTCGCTGCTACTGAACACTGCACACATGTTGTTACACTCTTGCAGGCGTGTCCAGTCCAAACCAATACGGTACTGTACCTATCGCTGTGGGCCTTTGAGTCCCTTAATCTGCTGCCAGACTGGAAGGCCTGGTAGAAAGCCTTGGAAGGGTTCCTGTGTCAACCACATTCAGGGAAAGAGAGAGGAGACAAAGATATTGAAGAGCTGAGACGATGAAAGCAAAGTTCGATTCCTAGAAATGTGCCCCTGCACAACTCCACCCCCACCCTTAATAAAATGGATCATGCAGTTAAGTTGGCTGGAGGAAAGCCTCTTTCAATACGACATATCGGATATTCAAACACAGTAAAGCGGAGGGCTGGAGAAAGGGAGTCTCAGCACTGGAATGGTATGTTCAAAAGGTGGGGACTGGCTCATAAACTTCAAGGGCCTCCCTCGGGTTGGTCACCTACAATACGCTGGCCATCACTCATGCTTGGGTTGTTTTCCACGTAAGCAAACACAAAGGTTTCAAGAAATAAGAGTTATTCTCAGTTGTCAACCGTGTTGAGAAATGAGTGCTTCACTCACAAGGTCAAAGGTTACATTTGTAGACTTCATGTTATGTAATTTAACATTACCTCCAATGTTCCTGGGGAGCCACAAGTACACTGTGTTCTACAGCAAGGGATGTATATTCGGGAAGAGGAAAGGAAATCCCCACACTGACCCCACACGCGCACACACACACACACACACACTTAATCTAGTCCAGGCTGGTGCTTTCTCTCCCACATACACACACAAAATGCACACTGACAGGAGCATATGCGCACACACACTCAGAGGAGCAAGCCAACACACACACACACACACACACACACACACACGGGAATGAGGAGTTGATCTACAGCATGTGTGTGAATATTATAGCAGCCAAGGCTCTTTTCCTAGAAATCACTGGCACAAACTCCCTTTGTCACATTACCTCATGACTAAACACTCTCACAAACCTCTTCCTATGCCTCTGCTTAGTTTTACTTTATGGGCTGTGGCGCGAGAAAATCCTACACACACACACGTGCACACCTCCACCACCAGAAAACTTTTGACTAAAAAAAAAAAAAAAAGTCAGACCTCTGCTACTGGCTGAATTCACTGAGGTCAGATGACTTGGAGTCCAACAACGTCTTCATGAACGAGGTAAGAACTGGAGGAGTCATCGCTCCCTGGTTTTTCAAGTAGCAAACACTCCGGCTCTCAATGGCTCTCTTTGTAACTCTAAAATGTAACATGTCAATATCCATTTATGAAAGCCCCTCTTTGTGAACCTGCTAGTCGATGTGTTCAACAGTGAAGAAAGTGCCGTCTTCCTCGTGAACCCAGAGTGTGGCGTTGGAGGAGGACAGAAGGATGAGGGAACAAACCACAAGATGTGACCCTACAAGAAAGGAGCACGAGAGTCAACCTGACACAAAAACAGACCGATGCACACGCTTTGCCTGATGCTGGCCCAAAGCAAACTTATGACCCGGCAGCAGACAGAAATAACGTTTTGGTGCATTCTTACTGGTTGAGGTCACACATGTAACTGGAGCATGACATAGGGTTTTTCCTTCAGTGTGTGCCTGCTCTGCAAAACAGTGTTCGCGCCATTGGACCTCTTAATAACCTTGCTAACTCATTGGGCATGAGAAGAAGCCACAGTAGCCTGAAGGGATGAGGAAGAAAATGCAAGTAAAAGTTCAAGAAGAGAAAATGGGAGAGAAATGAGACAGTACACAGACAAGAAAAAAAAGAAAAAAAGTTGTGACTTCTGCATTCAGGTGTTTGAGGAGGTGTATTGCGTTAGCTCCACTGGGGTTCCCACCAAAGCTGACACTTGAGGTGATCTGAAGCGAGGTTGTATGAGGTACTTATCAAAAGTTAGTGTGTTACCTACAGTAGACGGCCGTCAGCACGACCCAGTTCAGTGAAGCAGACAGAAATCCTGGCACAATAGCAGACACTGCTATGGACGGGGTCAGCAGAAATACATATTTCAGCCACATAAAAAAGATCACTATCCCTTAAATGGATGAGAGTTACAACAGTCCAGCCAGAACAACACATGTATGCACCATCTTTAAAAGTTCTGGTGTTGTTTTGACTGTGACGTAACAGTTAAAGAATTCTAATAATGCATAAACTTTAACTGATACTGATCACTTTTTTGTATTTTTATGCAGATATAAGACCTCATTCGGACTTTGAAACGCCACAACACCTGATTTGGCCACAGCCAGACGTCCAAAAGTTTAATCTGGCTCAACTTCTCTGTCGTAGGTCGCTGTATTTTGTTTCCCCGTTCAAGTGAACTCTGACACTCCCCGCACCGCCGGATTTGCATAGTGCACAGGTCTGCTTCTGTGCCGGGATCCCTATCTGCACCTCCAAACTGGGGGTTTGCCTACTGTAGGTAATACATTGACTATGTGTTGAAAGCTTTTGCTGCTGGTGCTCATGAGGTGTCAGGTTCTCTGCACCATCCATCTGCCACAGAGCAGAAGTAGGTCAAAACTATTTAGATTTCAGCTGCCCTGTGGGAGTTTCTTTCAGCCGGCTTGGGTTGTAGACGAGGGAGATGGAGCACAGGGAGGACCCAGAACCTCTGTACAATTACAGAACGAGCTGTCAGAGGAGATCGGGAGCTTGAATGTCATCGCCACATTAGGATAGGTTAATGTCAGGACACAAAGACACTTTATCTCTGTGATGACCACAGGAACCTACTTTAAACTTTTTGATCCTGGGCAATAGTTCCCAAAAAAGTCCCTTCTTCTTCCAGGGTACTTCCAGGGTACTTCCAAGAATCATCAGAGTGGAGACTGGTCAAACACAAGCAGCTTTCTTATGTACAGAAGGCATTCATGCTACAAACGAGCACTGTTTGCAGTATCAAAATATCGAGACCAGGACTTTTTTTTGAATGAAAAGTGAACAACAGTTATGCAGCCAACTTCCCAAAACTTACAAAGAAGACAGATAATGAGAGAAACTGGATGAACAGGACAAACTAAAGTAAAACACACTTATTTGTTGATTCTTTCTTTGCCGTGATGTGTCAAAGGAACATTTTACACATCAATGTTTGTTTACATGTCTTCGGGAGCACTACTGCAACTACTGTTAGTAGTAGCATTGCAATGCTACATCGGTGGAGAAGGAGAACAGAAGGCCAACATTTTCTTTCTACTTTGGAGACATTTTTTGCATTTTAATTCTGGGCATTCCTCCTTTACAACATTGTTTAAAAGGCCTGGTGTGTGTCAGATTTATCAGCATCTAGTGGTGAAGTTTCAGATTGCAACCAACTGAAAACCCCTCACCTCATCCTCTCTGTTTAAACATGGAGGAGGAGAAACTACAGCGGCTGTGAAGCTCGTGAAGAATGTGAAAGTTCCTATGTAGGGCCAGTATTTGGTTTGTCCCTTCTGTGCTGCTGTAGAAAAACATGGTGGGTCAACATGGTGGACTCCATAAAGAGGACCTGCTCTCTCTGTAGATATGAAGTCCCATGCTGTGTCCAGCAGAAACACAAATCTGCTAAAGTGTCTCATCACTTTAGCAGCAAATTATTTATTTGTTATCTTTATTTGTCCAATTTGCCAAATCTTTCATGAGTTGCAAGGGGAAAAAAAAACAGATGTTTAGTTCCAAAGATTATTTTTTGGTCTTAAATATTTCCAAGGATCTCAGTTGATTTCATAAAAATAACTGGCAGTACTAAGTACAGCAAAGCCATTTAAGATTTTTCATAGAAAACTAAAAAAAAAAATTGATCATGAAAATAATTATTCGTTTCTGCTCAGCTGGTGAAAAGCCAGAAGCAGAGTCTCGATAATGCTCCAAGCCACTCAAGTGTCACTTTCCAAAAACAAGATAACAAGCATATTCTCAGCAAAGCTTATCTGCAGCACACTGCAACACAGCCCCAGTTAAACAAGCCATTAAAGCCTTGGACTGAGCCAAGGACGTTTTGTCTGCTTGTCAGAACAATCAAGGACCACCATACCTGAGGTGGAGGTGTTGACTGAAGCAAAGCCTACAGACATACAGGCCTGTAGCATCAGAACAATGCATCTTTCTTTGTAAAAATAGCCCGAAGGCTGAGAGGAGGCAGGGGAACTGGAAGATGAACAACTTGACTAGTGTGTAAACACACACTCCATACACAGTCAAGGGTTTAAAAAGGTTCAAGGCAGGAGTGGAAGATGAATTATTCCACTATTGCTTCATACACTCAGGTATACCTAAAACAAATGCAGTCTAATACAACAGCCCTGGAATGAATTCTACCTTTACAAAGATTATAATGTTCAGCTTTTATTGAAACAGTTCAGAGGAGTGTTTACTCTTTATCGTTTTATGGTAATTTTGGAAGCTGTAGCTTGTGCTGCCCCTGCTGCTGTTTGAGTTTCATAAAAACAAAACAAAAAAAAAACATTACATCCTCCATGAAGGTAGGATCTGTTGTCTTGCAGCATTTGTTGCTCTTTGCTGCTAATTAAGTGTACGGTTACAGGTAACTGTATTGCTCCTTTGCAGATACTAGATGTGGTGCTGACACCTTCCCATGAGTTGGTCGGTTGGTCTGTATGCTCTTGTTTAGTCTCTTTATCGTTTTGGGGTGTAGGAGGGACATTGGCTATACTGTCAGAAATAACACTGATTGTTATGAAGTGATAACTTTATCGACTGTATGCGATCGGACTTCATACGGAATCTGCTTTGTCATGTTTTATGTTGTTCATTCTGTTGGAGAGTCTACTGAACCTGGCTTCATGATGTAGCACAGCTTACTCCTTCAGGTTCGGGCTGTTGGAATACTGACGGACAGTCAAATCTAAATAAGAACAGTAAGTTTAGCACCTCAGTATGTGAAACTGGTCTTGCAGCACTAACTTTATTCTCCACAATCCTTTTCATGCTCTTCTTCCTCATATTTTTAACCTCCTCCACACTCCACACTCCAAAACTCGAACATGCAAATCCATGAAATCCATATGCCTGTGTGTGTTACTACTGCATGCATATTTACTCTTTTTGACATGCCCCTGAAGGCATCAACAGAGCTACATGTGAAAACATTGATGGTCAAATTGCAGCAATTCATTTGCCTGGCAGTGTTGTATAATTTTGATTAGCAATGATTAGCAGCTAGCAGGTAGAGCGCACTTTGGCCATAGTGCATTAAAAGACAATGTGCATAGTTTTATTTTTCTCCCCATCAACTCACCAACTGGTTAAAAGGTAGGGAGAATTTCAGTCGACCAAGACTTGCTTTGGTTAACTGCAGCCCTGCTGTGCAGCTCAAACATGGTGAAGTATTACAGCATAAATGGTGGCAGCCAAGTTTAGAGGTCTGATTACTGAGGCCAGAGATCAACAACAAAAAAGAATCTGTGTACTTCTACCTCTGTGAGGCACTCAGGATTAAATGTGCCCACCAAATGTCATATGATATGACCAGAGAGTCCCAGCGCGGAAGCAGGGAGCGAGCTAAGGAATATTAAATGAATAGAAGGTAGAGAGCAGAGTGAGGGACCGACTGAAAACAGGATGCAGCAGTAAACCAGAGGTCACAGGGGGGAGGAAAAGACCCTGTCATCTATCTTTCTC